>NC_056734.1:357074149-357374149 GCF_019279795.1 Protopterus annectens | reverse complement strand
ATAAGAAGTTCGAGACTCTAGTTTTTGACAATAATTGACTATAACTTTAAGGCATTTACAATAAGTAGTACAATATGTTAAGGTCTTGCAGCAGTGACTGCGCTCAACACAGATTTAGTGTATGAAATATAAACTCTATTGCCTGGCAGTAATTCCTGATTGCAGTTGTTAGTGATTTACAGTAAGAACTATAAAAATCAAATGTCTGGCAGTAATGACTGACTGTAATCATCAGAGATTTGCAATAAGAAATACAAAACTCTAATATCTGGCACTAATGACTGTCTAAAATCATGAGGGATTTACAATAAGAAGCACAACACTCTATTGTCTACCAGTCATGACTGACTGTAATCCTAAGGGATTCAGTAAACAAAGTGAGAAACTCTAGTGTCTGGCAGTAATGACTGAATGTAAACATCAGGCATTTACAGTTTGAAGTAAAAAAAACTGTAATGCCTGGCAGAAATGATGGACTGCAGTTATCAGGGATTTACAGTATGAGGTACGAAACTCTACTGCCTGGCAGTAATGACTGACTGAAATCATTAGGGATTTACAGTAAGAAGTACAAAACTCTAATATCTGGCAGTAATGACTGAGCGAAATTATCAGGGATTTACAGTAAGATGGACAAAAACTCCGGCATCTAGCAGTCTCATCAGGGATTTATTAAACAAAGTGTGAAACACCAGTGTCTGGTAGGAATGACTGTAATTATTAGGAATTTACAAAATTAAATACAGAACTCTAGCATCTGGCAGTAATGAATGACTGTAGTCATTAGGGATTTGCAGTAAGAAATACAAAAATCTAATGCGTGGCAGTAGTGACTGAATGTTATCATCAGGGATTTACAGTAAGACGTGAGAAACTCTAGTGCCTGGTAGTGAAGACTAACTGCAATCACAATGGATTTATGATAAGAAGTACAAAACTCTAATGTCTGGCAGTCATGACTGAGTGTAAGCATCAGGGATTTCTAAAACAAAGTGAGAAACACTCGTGTCTGGCAGTAATGACTAATTATCGGGGATTAAAAAATGAAGTACAAACTCTAGTGCCTGGCAGGAATGACTGTCTGTAATAATTATCAGTGATTTAGAAAAAGAGGAATGAAAGTGAAGGTGTCTGGCAGTACTGAATGACTGTTATCATCAGAGATTTACAGTAACAAGTACAAAACTCTACTGTTGGACAATAATGATTATTTACAATAAGAAGAATGGAACTGTATTGTCTGGTAGTAATGACTTACTGAAATCATGAGGGATTTACAATAAGAAAGACAAAACTCTAGTGTCTGGCAGTCTCATCAGGAACTTACTAAATAAAGTGTAAAACACTAGTGTCTGGCAGGAATTACTAATTATTAGGCATTTATAAAATGAAGTACAAAACTCTAGCATCTGGTAATGATGATTGACTGTAATCATCAAAGATTTAGAATAAGAGGTAAGAAACTCAAATGTATGGCAGTACTGACTGACTGACTGTAATTATGAGGGATTTACAAAGTGAAGTACCAAACTTTAGTGTCTGGCAGCAAAGACTGACTGCAATAATCAGGGATTTACAGAAAGAAGTGCAAAACTCTAATATCTGGCAGTAATGACTGACCGTAATCATCAAGGATTTGCAATAAGAAGTACGAATCTTTAGTGCGTGACAGTAGTAACTCTAATGTCTGGCAATGCAGACTGGTTGTAATCATCAGTGATTTACAGTAAGAAGTACGAAACTCTAATGTCTGGCAGTAATGACTGACTCTAATCAACAGGGATTAAGAATAAGAAGTATGTAAATATAGTGTCTGGTATTAATCATTGACTGTAATCAACAAAGATTTACAAGAAGACGTACAAAACTCTAGTGTCTAGCATTAATGTCTGACTGCAATCATCTAGGATTTGAAATAAGAAGTATGAAACTCTAGTGTCTGGCAGTAATGACTGAATGTAATCATCAGCGATTTAAAAAACAAAGTACAAAATACTAGCGTCTGGCAGTACTGACTAACTCTACCCATCAAGGAGTTACTGTTTGAAGTATGAAACAACAGTATGTGGCAGTAATGACTGAATGTAATCATCAAGGATTTGAAATAAGAAGTATGAAACTCTAGTGTCTGGCAGTAATGACTGAATGTAATTATCAGCGATTTTCAAAACAAGGTACAAAACACTAGTGTCTGGCAGTACTGACTAACTCTAGCCATCAAGGAGTTACAGTTTGAAGTATGAAACTCTAGTATGTGGCAGTGATGACTGAATGTAATCATCAAGGATTTGAAATAAGAAGTATGAAACTCTAGTGTCTGGCAGTAATGACTGAATGTAATCATCAGTGATTTTCAAAACAAGGTACAAAACACTAGTGTATGGCAGTACTGACTAACTCTAACTGAGAAGGAGTTAGAATTGTAAGTATGAAACTGTAGTGTGTGGTAGTACTGACTGACTGTTATCATCAGGGTTTCCAGTAAGACGTATGAAACTCTAGTGTCTGGCAGTAATGACTGTAATCATTAGTGATTTACAGTAAGAAGTACAAAGCTCTAATGTGTGGCAGTACTAACTGACTGTAATTATGAAGATTTACAAAACAAAGCACAAAACTCTAGTGTGTGGCAGTAATGATTCACTGTAATCATCAAGGATTTACCATAAGAAATATGAAACACTTTTGTCTGGCATTAATGACTGACTGTAACCATCAGGGATCTACAGAAAGAAATATGAAGCTCTAATGTCTGGCAATAATGACTGACTGTAGTCATCAGGGATTTGCAATAAGAAATACGAAACTGTAGTGTTTGGTAATAAAGACTGTAATCATCAAAGTTTTACAAATCAAAGTACTAACCAGTAGTGTCTAGCAGTAATGACTGACTGACTGTTACAAAGATGTGAGTAGAGCATTTCTCCTCAGGCCTCCGCTGAAAATTGGCTTCATACCAAGTCAGATTTTCCCAGTTAACAAATGTTAAATAAATAAAAATAAATAAATAATTATTATCAGGGATTTACACAAGTATGACACTCTACTGTGTGGCAGTAATGACTGACTGCAACCGTCAATAATTTACAGTAAGAAATATGAAAGTCTCATGTCTAGGCATAATAACTGACTGTAATCATCAGAGATACAGAGAAAGAAATAAGAGACTCTAGTATCAGGCAGTAATGACAGTCTGTAATCATTAGGAATTTACAATAAGAAGTACAAAACTCTAGTGTCTTGCATTAATAATGGACAATAATCATCTATGATTTTCAATGAGATGTACAAAACTCCAGTGTCTGGCAGTAATGACTGTAATCATCAGTTATATACTATAAGTATGAAACTCAAGTGTCTGGCAGTAATAACTGACTTTAATAATCAGGTATTTATCGCAAGAAGTATGAAACTCTACTGTCTGGCAGTGAAGACTGACTGTAATCATCAAGAATTTTCACTAAGTACAAAACTCCAGTGTTTGGCAGTAATGACTGTAATCATCAGTTATATACTATAAGTATGAAACTCAAGTGTCTGGCAGTAATGCCTGACTATAATAATCAGGTATTTACAATAAGATGTATGAAACTCTAGTGTCTGGCAGTGAAGATCGAATGTAATCATCAGGGATTTTCAATAAGAAGTACAAAACTCTAGTGTCTGGCAGTAATGACTTACTTTAATAAGCAGGTATTTATAGTAAGAAGTGTGAAACTCTAATGTATAGCAGTGAAGACTGATTGCACTCATCAGGGATTTACAGAAAGAAGTGCAAAACACTAATGTCTGACAGGAATGATCGAGTGTAATCACCAGGGATTTTCAATAAAAAGTATGAAACTCTAGTGTCTGGCTGTAATGATTGACTGTAATTATCAGGGATTAACAAAACAAAGTACAAAACTCTAGTGTCTGGCAGTAATGACAGACTGCAATCATCTAGGATTTGAAATAAGAAGTATGAAACTCTAGTGTCTGGCAGTAATGACTGACTGTAGTCATCAAGGATTTAAAAAAGGAAGTACAAAACTCGAGTGTCCAGCAGTAATGACTGAATGTAATCATCAGCGATTTTCAAAACAAACTACAAAACACTAGTGTCTGGCAGTACTGACTAACTCTAACCATCAAGGAGTTAGAATTATAAGTATGAAACTCTAGTGTGTGGTAGTACTGACTGACTGTTATCGTCAAGTTTTTCAGTAAGGCATATGACACTCTAGTGTCTGGCACTAATGACTGACTATAATCATCAGGAATATACAGTAAGAAGTTTGAAACTCCAATGTCTGGCACTAGAGAGTCTAATCTTTATTGATTTACAGTAAGACGTACAAAACTCTAATGTCTGACTGTAATCATCAGGGATTTACAGTTACAAGTGTGAAACGCTAGTGTCTGGCAGTAATGAATAAATGTAACTATCAGGGATTTACAGTAAAAATTAGAAAGGTTAAGTGTCTGGCAGTAATAATTGACTATAATCATTAGGGAATTACAATAACTCTACTGTCTTGCAGTAATGACTGACTGAATCATCAGGTATTTACAATAAGTATGAACTTTACAGTTTAACAGTAATGAGTGGCTATAATTGTGTTGATGCGAGGTATTGCCATCTATGTCAGGCAGAATACGGCAGTGCATATGTAACATATGCCATCACAGTTAGCTGGAGTTTTGTAACTAATTTTATGTTATTTGACTATCGCAGTGACTTGTACAGATAGTTGTGTTAAGAATGTATCAACAGTGTTATTATAACTGATTAAATGTTTATGTTTAAACAGAGAGTTCTGGAAGGGAAGGGTCAACTTTTTTGAAATTGTTCTATAGCTTTCAGATACTGCAACAGATCTTAACAAAGCTCTGAGTGTGTAATGTACCAGAGCCAGGTAATCAAATGTGATATTTTATAATCACCATTGAGAAAATGGAACTCTCACAGTAGTTTGTTTTGTTTTGTTTTCTTTGGAACCTGATATACAGATCAATGTTACTTATCACAGATCAGTTAAGTTCAGTTAGTTCAGTTCAGTTAGTTAGTAGCTCATCACCTTGCCTTGTGGAAGTAAGTGTCCCAACATCCTATCTTGCCTTATTGTATTAATTAAGTTAGCCAGGGAACAGTTATTTTTAGATAATCGGAAAATATGGTCAGATTAGTTAAGTATTGTTTTTTCTGCATCTGTGTGAATCTGCCTAACTGTTTTATTTTTATTTCTCCTGTGAGTGAAACTATGGTGTTTATTGTACTTAAATATTTAATATTATCATATTTTCTGTTATTTATCATTAAATATTTTTATACCTTTCAGTGTGGCTGGTCTTTTACAGAATACTTTTAATATCTTGAGAGTGCTTATGCTTATTTGACCACTCCAAAAAGCCTTGCTGCTTTGGTTGCACTCTACTATTTATATTAATATTGATTTTACTCAGTATAATTGAATACTCTTGTAAGAGCCTTTGAATGGCTGACTAGTGGCAGTGTGGTTACCTTATATTCTGGGCAGAAGGGGTACAGCTATTAAATCTCTGCCAGCTTTTCCCAGGAGTGTGTGTGTGTATGAAAATCAGATAACCTGGTGTGGGTGTGTCAGCGACTTGGAACCTAGAGACAGTGCTTCGAAGTGAATCTTATTTGGGATCTGGAGAAACAGATAGTCCAGTCCCAGGTCAGAGTGAATTACCTGTGTGTTCTTGGGGGAAACTGTGCTTGATGCAGACAGCTGCATCAGAATAATACTGTATAAATCCATTACTGTTCTTAGTGACCATCTCTCACCGGTGTCAGTGGTGAGGATTGAAGCTCCTTGATTACTGGCCCTGTGTAGAGAGACCGTCACAGTAATCATTATAGATTTACCGTAAGAAACATGAAACTCTAATTTCTGGTAGTAAAGGCTGACCGTAATCATAAGGGATTTATAGTTAGAGGTACGAAATTTTAATTTTTGGCAGTGATGACTGTAATAATCAGGGATTTATAGAAAGACGTATGAAACTCTAATGTCTGTTAGCAATGACAGACTGTAATCACCAGGGATTTACAATAAGAAATACTAAACTCTAGTGTCTTGCAGTAATGATTAACTGTAATCATGGGGGATTTACTAAACAGAGTATGAAACACTAGTTTCTGGCAGTAATGGTCTGTAATTATCAGGGCTTTAGAAAACAGAATACAAAACTCTAGTGTCTGGCAGTAATGACCGACTGTTATTATCAAGGATTTAGAATCAGAAGTATGAAACTCCAATGTCTATCAGTAAAGACCTACTGTAATCATCAGAGATTTACAGTAAGAAGTATGAAACTGTAATGCCTAGCAATAATGATCAACTGCAATAATCATGTATTTATGATAAGAAGTAGGAAAATCCAGTGTCTGGCAGTAATAACTAACTAAGAATAAAAGTACAACACTCCAGGGTCTAGAAGTAATGACTGAAGTAATCATCAGGGATTTACAATAAGGTGTATGAAACTCTATTGTTTGGCAGTAGTGACTGTAATCGTCAGAGATTTACAGTAAGAAGTATAGAAGTCTAGTGTCTGGTGGTAATGACTGAATGTAATAATAAGGAGTTTACAATAAGAAGTACTAGACTCTAGTATTTGACAGTAATGATTAACTGTAATCATTAGTGATTTACCATAAGGTGTATGAAACTCTATTGTCTAGGAGTAGTGACTGCAATCATTAGGGATTTACAGTAAGAAGTACATAAGTCTAGTGTCTGGTAGTACTGACTGAATGTAATCATTAGGAGTTTACAATAAGAAGGACTAGACTCTAGTGTTTGACAGTTGTGACTAACTGTTAAGAATCAAACCTGAACAGACAAACTCTGAAACTAAAAATAAAAAACTGTCGTAGTCTACAAACTGACAATTTTAATTTTACCATGTTAAGCACTTTTGTTCCATTAGACAAGGACCTTATTCAGAACAATAATAAACATTAGAAACAAGTTAAAATATGTTTTCATAAAATAAAATAAAAAAAAATAATAAAATACATTAAGTGTACATGTAGTCTATACTTTGTGGTAACCTTTATGAATCCTTGTCAATATTTACAGCTGCAAGAATATCAGTAGGAAAACTAAAATTAAGAGAAAGAAGGTGTGTGTTATGTATGTGTTGTCTGTTTACTCAGAATAGTGTACACTTGCCCCCGGATTCTGCAAGCCTTGCATGGTGTGCAGAATTAGTGCAGTAGTGCCAGCAGGCAATATGTCTGCCGTGCGATCCAGGAATAACCTGTTGGGGCATGCACGAGCGCTCCTGCACTAGTTCTGCACAGACTCAGCCCCTGTATGCAAATTACCTCATTTGCAAGAGAAATCCATGCAAATGAGGTGAATTTGTGATCCAGGAAGCTGGAAAATGGCCATGCAGGACTAGTGTAATCTGCAGAAATGTACTCCGCCAGTAATGGAGAAAATTTCTATAAATTTCAAAACGGAGCCATGACAGCTCCAAATAAAGGGTGGATATCATTCAGAAAACATGCCAATGGCCATGTATAAGGTCATTGGCATGGAAAACAGTTTAAAAAAAAAATCAACTTTTAATTGTTTTTAGCCGATCTCGGCTGTTTAAGCATAGGGCAGCAGCATGCAAATGGCATCGGGAGAAAATAAGAAAATAAATCTAAAATAAGCATTCTAACTAAAATCACTATTCTGCCATTATAGTCAATGACAGGCAGAAGACAACATGGCCAGTGAATAGTGGTTGCTAAGGGTGGAGGATCAGTGTGGGACATGTAACTATGCATTAGCAGGCAATCCTATGCAAATGAGGGGGATGATAGTGAATCCCAGATTTCCTCTGCATGATAGTCAGCTCTCAACAGTGTAAGAGCAGGAATAGCTTGGTGCCAGCCTAGGAGTTAGCTGACATCATAGGAGGTGTGTCAGGCATACTGTAAGCAGATTGGAGCCCTGTGGCTCAGGTTTGCTCCTAGCTTAGCACAGCTAGACAAGGGTGTGTGTCTGTGGCTGCCTAGCACTCTTTACATTGCCTAAGTGGGTGTGCATGCCGTGCACCAGGTTTTAAAGAAAAAAAAATAATAAACCAGGAAATAGCAGATATGTGCACATTTGGGCACTGTGTTTGTGTGGCACACCCCTGGGCTTAAACAGGAAGGCAATGGGAAGGGAAAACAGTAGTAGGAAGTTAATCAAGGAGAACTAGCATAGCTGGCAGGTGAAATGTATCAGAATCAGCCAATTACACAGGCAGCAGACCAGCCCAGCCCAGCCCAGAACACTACTATAAACTAAGCAAACACATTCCCCTCTGGTTTTTCCCATACTCTACACCACAGGTGTATACAAGCGGGGAACTTTTAACAAACAAAACAACAAAATGATAAGGGCTGCAGTAGGCATCATACAACAACATTTGGAAGAGGCTGAGGGTGGTGAGGGTATGAATGCTGTCGACCAACCCACAGTGAGGAGACGGAGAAGAGTGTACAGACCCAGGGTATCCTACCAGGGGCTACATGAGCTGGAGATAGTGGAGTGCTATAGGATGGACAGGGACCTCCTACAGCAAATCGTTGAGCTGTGCCGTCCATGCCTGACACACCGAACTGACAAAGGGGAACCCATCCCAGTGGATACCAAGGTATGTGTAGGCCTAGGAATACTAGCCACAGGTACCTCCCAAAACTCAACTGGGGATATCATGGTGATCTCACAGGCATCAGCATCCAGAGTATTCCACCAGTTTCTGGATGCCATGTCAGCACATGGCGGTGAGCACATATATGTCCTCAACACCCGTGAGGTGTTGGCCAGCAATATGCGAGTCTTCCACCAAATAGCAGAATACCCTGAGGTAGTGGGTGGTATAGACTCCATGCACATATGCATCACAGCACCATCCGGTGATCAGGGTAGGGTCTACATCATCCGCAAGGGCTTCCCCTCCATCAACTGCCAGGTCATGTGCAATGCCCAGGGCATATAATGAATGTGTGTGCTGGCTGCCCTGGAAGCTATCACAATTCCCACATCTGGCATCTGACACACCTGTATCAGAGATTTGCCAATGAGGACATTCCTTATGATCACCTAGTGGGGGATGCTGGTTACGCACTGGAGCCTTGGCTGATGACACCCATCAGAAATGCACACACACCCGAACAAGAATGCCATAATGAGGCACATGCACAGACCAGACTTATAATAGAGCATATGATTGGGATGCTCAAGTCATGGTTCTGGTGCCTGGACACATCTGGTGGAGCCTTGCAGTACTCACCAGCTACGTGTACTCAAATTGTTATGGTATGTGCCATGCTACGCAATATGATCCTGTGGAAACAGATGCAGCAGGAACAGCATGGGGCAGGACCACACAACGCCCCACCAATACCAAGGCCTGCACAGGCACAGAGTGACTCGGAGGAGGAACAACCTGAGCCTGCCCCAGTAGGCAGATGGAGGCAGGCCCAGTATGCTCTGGCCTTGGCAAAGAGGCAACACATAGCACATACACTGACACAGTAGGGACCCAGGGAATGACACCTCTCTCTGACTCGCACATACAGTAAAAGGGAAGCCAAACATGACACTACCTGTGCTCAACCATGTATAGGGAGTATACTATGTGCATCCAACAAAGGCAGCCCTCCGGCACCATCCTCAGTACTGGCACACCCAGAAGGTAAGTCAATCAACCTACCAATTGCTGAATGGAGTAGAATGTGTTGTTACCTGTATCTATGGTATGGATGTGAGCATGCAAGGGAATCAGATGGCTGAATGGTATGCCAGCAGATATTACATACCCTTGACATCTGTAACAAATGCTGGAGTCACCATAGTAGCCAGTACTACACAGGGCAACAAAACCCACTGCAGGAAATATGCTGGGTGACATGTGTGTCCATATGACTCACACATGCCAGTCAGGGAGGTTCACATACCCAACAACAGTCTCAGCCAGCAGGACAGCTGTCGACAAACACAAACAGAGGCTGTGCTATGACCTCTGAATGATGCCTATAGGTAACCTTCCCCCCGGCCTACACAGACAGACTACAGCAGGTCAGGCAGTGGGATGTTAGTTCTGAAGGGTAGGAAGTCAGACACTAATATGTAGGTCCATCAAAGCTAAAACCTGTAGTACACTGATATGCCTTTAATCAGCATGATAGGTTAGACTACAGAATGAAATGGAGTACCTGACATACCAGTACGGTCATAGCAAATGTGTACAAGTGCCACGTGTGCCCCCCATCCTATGTAGACACGTAGAAACAGTCAGGTGTGTCCCCCAATCATGTGTAGAAATGTAGAAACAATCAGGTGTGTCCCCCTAATCCTGTTGTAGGAATCTAGTAACAGTCAAGTATGCCCCCCCAATCCTGTGTAGAAATGTAGTAACAGTCAGGTGTTCCCCCCAATCCTGTGTAGAAAAGTAGAAACAGTCAGGTGTGTCCCCCCACAATCCTATGTAGAAATGTAGTAACAGTCAGGTGTGCCCCCCACTCCTATGTAGACATGTTGAAACAGTCAGGTGTGCCCTTTCCCCAATCCAGCATAGAAATGTAGTAACAGTCAGATGTGCCCCCCCCCCCCAATCCTGTGTAGAAATGTAGTAACATGTATGAGTAGGTATAATACCAGTGGAGCACAGATGCCCAGAGGTGGCCAAGGTAGCAGGATAGGTTGTAGCATTTGCACAATATGCAGGTCTGTGTGTTTTAAGTTGGTGTGTGTTTCATATTGTGTGAGAGTGGTCAGTATGTATGCATGTTGAGGTAAGGCCTGGTGGCCATTACTCACTACTGCTGATGACAGGGCAAGCCCTCACAACTGCAGTACCAAAGACAATTCCCACCAGTATAACACATGCTAGCAGTAAGCCATTGTAAATGTGTGGTGGTAATATATGTCACCATCTGAAAGACTGACATGGCATGGCTGTTGGGCTAGATATACAAGCAGTACACAGGGGAAAGTACCCCAGACATACAATATATTGTGTCACTGTGAAATGGAGACACCCTTGGAATTGTACATACAGGTATGCATCAGATTAACTGGTCCTGTAGTAGGGGATACCTGTGATGTCTGCCCAAACATATGCAGATCACAAAGGAGGTAAGACTGATTTATTGGGAAACAGCTGATGTACCTGCACATGCCAGAAGAACTGGAATGCGCCATGCATATCTGTGTGTCAGATGCAAGTAGTGTCCATAGCACACATGCACCAAGCTCACACAAACAGCACCCACAGTTACCTCTCTGGTCATATCCCTGCTGTGGGAAATGGGTACAATATGACCCCACCTGTATATGGCAATAGAGGAAGAATGCAGCATGCAGTGCAGGTGTCCCATGCAGGTGTGTCCGTAGCTCTAGGTAGCACCCTGCCAGCATCCACACCACCTGATCAAGACTCATAGAAGGTATTGGCATGAACACCTATCACACCTACCCTGTCACCCCAGGGGAATATACTTTATGGTGGTCTGAGACTGCAGGACTGACAGAATGCAATGGCTTGCCACATCTGGCCTGCAGTAACACCTAATGGCCCACAGGCCTCTGCCAAAAGCCCATGTCTCACACATACTGCCAATGCATGTTATGTCATGGACACCCAAATAACAACATAACACACTCCACATAAGCCATATGCAAGGCCATATGGACAAACCACAGTAACATGTCCACCATGTCCCACTGCATGAACTGTGGACCAACACTAACACAAACCTGTGATGGGTTGATACCCTTAGGGAAAGTATCAGAGAATGTATGCATAATGTATGGAAGAGGTTGGAATAACGGGGGTGGGGTGGGAGCATGGGCAGCATGGAATGTGCATGTTCCGACACCAATCTGTGTGCACACACTATCCCTGGCTGCAAACACATAAATGGGTGGCTACACACCTGCCCGTACACCACAACAGAGGTAATGTCCTGACCCATCGACCCTGCCTCTGGGTAACCTGTGCGATCTGTACAGCTGTGAGGCATTGCCACAGCAAGATAAGGCCATACTGTCATGTCGATGGGTGTACAAGTATAGAAACCTCTGCCAGCACTGTACCAAGGTGCTGAACTGGATACACAGACCCAGCAGCAAGTGTCTGCAGCTCCCCCTCCAGAATGGCATAACTTACCATGAATATGTAGGTGTCTGCTCGCAATACAGGACGCAGCTGCAGTCACCCTTGTCCCCAAGACATAACTATGAGCAATAATGTCCACCTGACAGTACATGAGGACAGAAAACATCACAGTGTATAACAGTACACGTCTGAATATCTCTAACAGCAGTACCATGCAGCTGAAACAGACACAATCACCTACAGTACACAGCATACCCTGCACAGTTTGTCCCCATATTGCCATAGGTGGGGTGGGAGGTTGGCATAATGTTTAAGGTGTTTACCTTGCAGACACAAGGTGCATGGTTTGATTCTCACATGGGGTAATGGCTAGGCTTAAAATGACCCACACGCGCAGTTAGCCTAGTACTAATCTATGAACCTATGAACCTATGATCAAGGGATACCCTGCAGAAACAGTTTGCTACCTGTAGGTGTACAACACAAAGGTCTCCACTGGAGGACAAACTACCTGGAATCGATCCACACATTCAATACAGAAGGCCATACCGGGCATGCTCACATACTTAGAGAAATGAAGGCAATGTCAGACAACAACATACTGAAAGGTCATACTGAGCATGCTCACACACTTAAACAAATGAAGCCCATGTCTGCAAACAACAGTGGATCATAGATATCTGGCATTTGC
Organism: Protopterus annectens; assembly: GCF_019279795.1. Classification (NCBI taxonomy): domain Eukaryota; kingdom Metazoa; phylum Chordata; order Ceratodontiformes; family Protopteridae; genus Protopterus; species Protopterus annectens. The sequence goes on along the minus strand of NC_056734.1, from coordinate 357,361,341 downwards.
AGATGTTAGTGCATACACTCCTCAGTATGCACCAGTCATGCCTTGCACACACAGTGGTTAGGAATACAGACACATATCCAAGGACAACACACTATAATAAGCCAAACGTAGACGTACATATATGTGTGGAAGAGAGTGACTGTGACAATGAGACATCCATTATGAGGCCTGGCCCACCCAGCACATAGCCAAATGGCTACAACCCCATCAGGTGTAAATGTCACTCGCTGTAGACATTAGCCACCAGTATCCATCAGCATGACAGACTATGTGGTGCAAGTGCTAGCTGTGCAACATGACTGTACAATGAAGTAGTCATCTAGCAGCTGTATACACATGCCTGTGGAATATAACCCTGCATGTGGCCACATGTGGTGTCTCAACCTCTAGATGAATGGGTTATGGCCCATGCACACACACTGCCCTCCCCATAGCCCTGCTATGACAAGCCTGCTGAGGTCATCCACTTTGAAATGCACCCTTGGGAAAGGTGTAGCCCAGTAATCTATGTGGCATGTCTTAAAACTGCATACTGCTGTAATGAGATAAACTAGTTAGGTAGCAGTTCTAATCTCAGACATGGCAACTGTGTGTGTGTGTGTGTGTGTGTGTGTGTGTGTGTGTGTGTGTGTGTGTGTGTGTGTGTGTGTGTGTGTGTGTGTGTGTGTGTGTGTGTGTGTGTCTGTGTAGAGAGCAATGCTTTTTAGGCTAGCCAGACTCACTACAATTCAAATGCCCTACTTTGGCAAGGCTGCTGATGTCATTCACTGTGAAATACACCTTTGGGAAAAGAGTACTCCAGTAATTCCTGTAGCCTGTTCTATAATGGCTTCATGCTGTAGTGTGATATAGAACTCTGGTAGGGGTTCCATTCCCACACATGGCAGTTGTGGATGTTTTTGTGTGTGTTTCTATATCTGTGTAGGGAGCAATGCATTTTAGGCTAGTCACACTCACTACAATTCAAATGCCCTACTTTGGCAATCCTGCTGATGTCATTCACTGTGAAATACACCTTTGGGGAAGGAGTACTCCAGTAATGCCCGTGGTGCGTCCTATAACAGCTTCATGCTGTAGTCTGATATAGAACTCTGGTAGGGGTTCTATTCCAACACATGGCAGTTGTGGATGTTTTGTGTGTGTGTCTATGTCTGTGTAGGGAGCAATGCATTTTAGGCTAGTCACACTCCTACAATTCAAATGCTCTACTATGGCAATCCTGCTGATGTCGTTCACTGTGAAATATACCTTTGGGGAAAGAGTACTGCAGTAATCCCAGTGGCGCATTGTATAACTGTGTTGTGCTGTAGTGTAATAAACTAGTTAGGTAGGAGTTCTAATCCCAGACATGACAGATGTGTGTGTGTCTTTGTGTGTGTGTGTGTGTCTGTGTTTGTCATTTATATCCTGTGTGGAGGTGAGTGTGAGTGTGTAACAACTGGAATCAGTGTGAAGTGGGTTTTGCTAATTTCGTACATGGTGGCCCTAGTATATATGGCAATGTCCACCATACAGGGATAACAGATGTGAAATAGCTGAGAGGCTGGGGTGCAAATCCATAACCCTACATGTGAAGGCCAGGTGAACAAAGTTAGCAACCCTTGTATTACCCAGAGAACACTCTCAACCCATGTCTCATATACACACACACTTGCCTAGGCAACAGCCACTATGTTGGTAGTACGCTGCATATTTCCCACTAATAGTAACAGTGGTGTGATTGCAGTGGGCTGCAGAGGGCATGGCACCCTGTCCATCAGTCCAATAGGCGCGTACATGCTGACAGCGCACCTTCCCCAAGTTCCCCACTGGCCACCTGCAACACTTGTGGTGCCATCAAATGTGACCCAGAAAGATCATACCATGCCTGAAAAACATGCCCTGTATGGACAGATGCCACTGACACCAGGGAGTACTGGTATCATGCTATCAATGTAGGTGCAGGGTCAACCTGCTGTCCATTAACAGTTCCCGCCACATGAGACCAGGACTGGCACATCTGATGATAATCTCTGTACACAACATGGGCCAGACACCCCAGGTACAGTTCCACATGTCACTGTACATGCATGTGGGAGGTGTGCACATCCCAGACACTGTCCATGTCATGGACTAAGAAACACATACATGGCAAGCAATGCACAGCATTGGCCACATGCAATAGTCACCCAGATGACTGGATGGTGAATACAATACCCATCTGTGTGGGCAAATCTAGACACTACACCCCTGAGCTACAATGCAGACCATTGTCATGTGGGCTGATGCCAAGATATACTCATCACCTAACCTTGTATAGCCATCTGGCATGGTTGACCACTCCACACCCATAAAACAATGCACCCATGCATGTCAGTACTGGCACCCTGTGTCTGTGTGTGTGTTGTATGATGTGTATGACCACATTCACACTCACTACAACCACCATTGGCATACTGAATCATGCTGTCTGTTGTCAGACACCTCCACATATCCTTTGCCCATATAATCTCCGTATGACCTCTGTGGTGAATGTGATATATGCACAGTATTGTGTTGTGGCAGTCTCACTGGTGTTGAGCTGTATACCTGGACTGCCAAGTGTGCCAATGTGTGTGCATCCCTGTGAGAGTGTGGCTGTGTTGACGCTGACATCTGTTCATGTGGACAGGCATGTGTTCATCTACCGTATAGCTACCATATCCCTCTTGCAGATGTCACTCACCATAACATATACATTTTAAGGGCTCCTCAACATGTAACCTATGTGGCACATCCAATAACTGCATAGACATGTGATAGCACTACATAGTCGTCAGAGGTTTGATATGCTGTACTGGTAGGTGTGTGACACAAACATGGTTAAGTTTTGCTGTCCCACCCCTCCCTGACTTTTCTTTGCCTCTGTCTGCCTCTCTCACTCCCTCTCTGGTGGATGTGGAGACTTACACTGCTTTGTTTAGGCAGCAGCATGTGTATTTTAAGTGATGCTCATGATCAGCTGATGGTCTCTGCACAAATTGCAGCCCTCCTCTAGCTGATTGCATGTGGAACAGCTGTGGTAACATTCCCATAGCCAATTGCATGGAAACACAGTCTAATATCTAGGAACATCATGTTGGTGTTGGGCGTTTTCATTCACTGTGAACTGGAACTCGATCTGCTGTTTGGCAAACAGCATCTCAGATGGATTGGGGATTTACCTCTAACAACATACACTGTGAAAACAGGTCAACACACAGGAGGGGGATGTGCCTGACCTGACCACAGACTGTAAGCGCTGCTATACTGCATTTGGAGTAATGTTGGTTTAACAGGGTGTGTGTGGATATGGCTGTCCTACATGTTTTAATACCTACCATGTCAGTGCTATGTTTATGAGAAAACCCCCATTTGTAGGGTCATCTGCAGACTGGGCAGTGTGTGGTGCCTTTTGCTTTTTGTGTTACCCACAGAGCACCTATCTGTAAACTGCAGAAGGTAGTGTGAGGATTGCAGTCTGTACATGGTGACAGCCGTGAGAGTTACTGACTTCATATCCCTCATAGGACTTATGTAGCAACAAACCCTGTTACAACAGTAAATGTATGAGGTTATCACAGCAACATGTCAATATTGGCCCTGTGTATGTGCCTCCAGCCACAACTCTGTCAACCTGTACATATGTCATGCAGTAAGAGGTGCATATGTGCTGTACACCATAATTAGTGACATCATATCTGATAACAAGCCAGTGTGAGATATCAGACTGCTACATATGTTATGTATAGTAGGGGTTATATTTGATGACATAACCTGGGCATTCTGTGGTTGTGTGTACAGTACTGAGGTCTGTGTACTTATGGTGATTGTCGACAGTGTGTGTATTGTTAATACGTACCTTGACCTGTGTACAGACTGTGGAAGATGTCATTGTTATTGGTCCTGTTCTATCTGATGTTACATGCTGCTCCACTGTATGTTACCCTACCGGCTTACATGTTTGTAGGGCCATACACAGACATGTCCCATACCACAGACAGGCATTGGACCACACTGTGTAGTGGCCCAGTATATGTAGAGTTAGTGTGTGAGTGGCACATATGAGGATGGTGTTGAACAGATAGTCCATATACTGTAATATTACGTTAGCTTACTATATGTGGCTGTGGCTGTGTTCACATTGGTTGTGGTTATGCACTTTCACACAGGTGTATGTTACTCTGTGCTGTGACATGCCTGTAAAGCCTGCTATATATGCAGGTACATGTGCATTCCCCCATAGGAAATGTAGGCCAGTGTTGAGCCAGTCTGCCTGTAGCCTGCACAGTGCTTTGTTACATGCCTAGCAGCTTAGTGTACTTACTCAGTGAGATGTCATGTCCAGATACTTGCCAGATGTACTGCTGCCGGGCCACCATAACAGTCATGTATGTCAGACAGAGCAGTGGGATGCTGTACAGATGTATGTCAATATCTATTGGGTAGTATGTGGCCATGGCACCTCTGTACCAGCAGTTATTATGTGTCAGGACAGACAGGGGTGTGTGATTGCATAACCTATGGTGGCAAATGTATACCAGTAGTTACATGTTATACCCATCTATATGGCTGTTAACATCCACATTGTCAGGCTTGGTCCACATGTCTTGCACTAAGGGGTTCTGTGTATACCTCTGGACTGTCCAGAGTGTGTCAGACTGTCCACATATATTGGCCAATATCTCTGTTGTAGTCCAAATGAGCAAAGCCTGCTAGCAGTGGTACTGTACTATGATGTCCTTAGGATGTCTGTCAGTAGCCAATGGCACACATGTTAAAAGCAGATATGACCTCCCACACATAGTCCAAATGAGCAAAGCCTGCTAGCAGTGGTACTGTACTATGATGTCCTTAGGATGTCTGTCAGTAGCCAATGGCACACATGTTAAAAGCAGATGTGACCTCCCACACAGACACCATGTCTGTGAAGACAATCCCTATTACAGTAGCAATAGTCCACAAATATACCTGCTATACATACCTGACATCCCCTTGCACTGCGAAGTTGGAACTATAGGGGCTGAGGTAGGGCTATACTCTATGTTCTGGGCATATAGTGAAAATATATGTATATATAATTATCCAGATATCTGTTTAGATATATACACATATACATATCAACATACATAGATGGATATGTATATGTACATATATATACATATAAACACTCAGATATATACAAATACAAAGCATAATATGTCTACACATATACAGATATACATATGTAAAAATACATATGGATAGCTACATATATATTGACAGTAGTAGGTATATCAGAATAGATATGTATGCGCATATAGTTATAGATATCTACATATATACCAACCTAACTAGGCATATCTGTACACATAGGATGTGCATACATATATAGCTATATATACATATATCTATATATACATATACGTATATCTATATAACACACACAAACACACACACACACATATATATATATATATATATATATATATATATATATATATATATATGGGTTCCAACACAATATAGTCAAACAACTCGTAATTTTTACGAATAAACACTTCAGAATGTAAAAACAACAAATCGATTTTATTAGTGCACTCAGTCGGTAAGCGCTTTCACATATTTGCTTCATCAGACCATCGAGTGGACTGAGTACAGAGATTATTTAAAAACAAAACAGCCAATCACAAAGAAAAACCTCATTTCCTTAAACAACATTACAATTGTAAATCATATTAAGAACTATAATATTCTCCTAGCACACAAATAAACTGAAATAAATAAACTATCTATATAATCACCAGTTCATACTAACCATAAATACAAAAACTATCATGTCAACTATTCTATAGCACATGTTTAATGATAGCAAAAAAGCAAGTACCTTATTCACTGTTCAACCACGGAATCTCCAAACAGCTAACCCTACGATATCCTAATTTAGCATATAATCATGGAAAAAGACTTTACTACCTATAGCCACTTCACTCTACTTACAAAGACCTGAAAATTCATAAATATATAATAAAATGTACCTCATCTGCAATTACTTAAATTAGACTGAATTTATATAGCATCAAACAACGAAATAAAAGTCTAACTAATAGCTTCTCCGTTCAAAATTATTGAATGTAATAAAGATACCTTACTCGCTATTCAACTGAGACAAGCGCAATCTCACAACGAGTAGTCCCAAGTCACCGTGGTTATACATGTTAATCAAAGAAACATTGTTACATGTAGCAGCTACAACATTGCGATAGCTGCAAAGACCTGAAGGTTTGAAAATATATTAGAGAATATATAAAGTGTTTCTAGCCTACTGTTACTTAAGCTAAATTAAATATCAATGACTACATCATATCAAGGTCTACATCATAAAAAACAAACCAATAATGATGGTGGAAAAAACAACATAGAAGTCAGAAATCATCTAAATATACTGACTTCATATCCAAAAACATATGCGACAAACATAACCTATTCACTGTATAAATAAAATCTTACACAACTATAAACACCTATAACCACAGACAGAATATAATCCTAAAAACGGAACATTAACAACATTATTTTATGATATTAGCAATGTATGGTTACTAAATTATATATTTAAACATCTATATCCTACCATTCTCTATAAAAAGGGTATCTATTAAACCATTTCTTTGTACTAAGAGTTTTAAGGTTAGGTAGGTATAGGATTTGGATGCCGCCATTAATATTCTATGTTTTTTGTTGATAAAATAAGTTTTATTCTTATAAATTTGTCTAAGTTTGTTTTTATTAATATACTGTTTTGTGTATTGTTGTTTAGATGCCCTAGTAAGATATTTTCTTATCAAGTATTGTTTATTTTTGGTAGGGTACACATTATGTGACATTTAAATATATGGTGTGCATCATTCTATTGGATATGATGCACCCCGTATATGTTTTAAAATATTTTTTAGGAATTTTTAGTATCATATATGGTAGTATGAAATCTCTAATTTATAGAGAATGGTAGGATATAGATGTTTAAATATATAATTTTGTAACCATACATTGTTAATATCATAAAATAATGTTGTTAATGTTCTGTTTTTAGGATTTCGTTTTTAGGATTATATTCTGTCTGTGGTTATAGGTGTTTATAGTTGTGTAAGATTTTATTTATACAGTGAATAGGTTATGTTTGGTGCATATGTTTTTTGGATATGAAGTCAGTATATTCAGATGATTTCTGACTTCTATGTTGTTTTTTCCGCCATCATTATTGGTTGTTTTTTTATGATGTAGACCTTGATATGATGTAGTCATTGATATTTAATTTAGCTTAAGTAACAGTAGGCTAGGAACACTTTATTATATATTTTCTAATATATTTTCGAACCTTCAGGTCTTTGCAGCTATCGCAGTGTTGTAGCTGCTACAGGTAACAATGTTTCTTTGATTAACATGTATAACCACGATGACTTGGGACTACTTGTTGTGCGACTGCGCTTGTCTCAGTTGAATAGCGAGTAAGGTATCTTTATTACGTTCAATAATTTTGAACGGAGAAGCTATTAGTTAGACTTTTATTTCATTGTTTGATGCTATATAAATTCAAGTCTAATTTAGGTAATCGCAGATGAGGTACATTTAATTCTATATTTATGAATTTTCTGGTCTTTGTAAGTAGAGTGAAGTGGCTATAGGTAGTAAAGTCTTTTTCCATGATTATATGCTAAATTAGGATATCGTAGGGTTAGCTGTTCGGAGATTCCGTGGTTGAACAGTGAATAAGGTACTTGCTTTTTTGCTATCATTAAACATGTGCTATAGAATAGTTGACATAATAGTTTTTGTATTTATGGTTAGTATGAACTGGTGATTATATAGATAGTTTATTTCAGTTTATTTGTGTGCTAGGAGTATATTATAGTTCTTAATATGATTTACAATTGTAATGTTGTTTAAGGAAATGACATTTTTCTTTGTGATTGGCTGTTTTATTTTTAAATAATCTCTGTACTCAGTCCACTTGATGGTCTGATGAAGCAAATATGTGAAAGCGCTTACCGACTGAGTGCACTAATAAAATCGATTTGTTGTTTTTACATTTTGAATTGTTTATTCGTAAGAATTACGAGTTGTTTGACTATATTGTGTTGGAACCCGCATGGTTGCTGTCGCTGAACTGTTTGTTTTGATTGTTACATTCGGTGTTATTTACAGTGCAGCATTTGCCTACAGGAGTGTAGCCGTTTTCGTTCTCTTTGCTATACATATATATATATATCTATATATATATATATATATATATATATATATATATATATATATATATATATATATATATATATATATATATATATATATATATATATATATATATATATATATATATATATATATATATATATATATATATATATATACCTACGAAGAGATGTACACATGGCCATATATATGATGCAGTATACAGATGTGTATACAGACATATGTATGAGTATACATGTGTATGTACACGTAGACATATATAGACCTATTATGTATATAACCATATTCCTGTCATGTGTAAACCTCACGGTTTTGTATACCCTCCCAGATGTATGTCACCATATGTATGTATGTGTACATTATGATTAAACAACATATGTGATGCAACAGTCATATCAATAACAAGGACTACACAATTTAGGAAGTAAAGGCAATTTTTTAATACTACTCAATATGTGTATTGACAGATATATTGGTAACACAACAGCTGTCTTCACAGTGGTCATGACGTAGTGGTTAAGTGTTGTGACTATAGTGTACAGGGTCCTGGGTTCAAGTGCTGTTCCTTTTGTTGCTGGGCAGAACAAGGGCTGTCAAATACAGAGTGGTTTAGGCAGTTTAGAGCAGCTTTAAGTGGGTTTGTGTGGGTTTGCGTGAAGCTAAGCAGTGCTAAGCTATGGGTAAATGTATGGTCGCTTACACAATATAAGCATCGCTTACCAGTGCGCAAATCAGCTCAGCGGTTATATTGCAGCAATGTTGATACTTGCTAAGCATGGCTTAGGCCTGGTATCCAGGTCACACCACCTAGTTTGATAACATAGCAGGGTACTCACATCTGTATTAAGTGTATGTAACGCCATGTACAATACATGCGCCTATGTGCTGTCATTACAGTAGCAAGGGGTGTGAGTGTCATGTGTGGGACACAGATGTATATGTGGCCTGTACAGCACTATCTGTGTGAATGTGTGACATATGGGGGTATTAGGCCAGGGTACATGCTGTTACACTGGCATGTAGTGTATCATGGCAGTAATACTGTTGACAGTGCTTGCCCAGGCAAGAGCAGAGTGCTAAATGTAATACTGATAACAGGCACACTTGTAGGCATAGCTGGACACTGAGGCCTCCCTGTTGTATCCCTGGTGTGTGAGCTGTGTCACAGTATATACCTCTTACTGGGTAATGATCTGACATGTGGAATGTAACTATAGACTACCGTTTGTACAGCACATGTTAGTGAGGGCTTCTGACATGTAGTTATGGCATACATATTGTTGTCAAATGTCTATCTGTCATCACCCTCATCCTACTGCATAGCTGATGACTTTCAGTCCCTATACAGATGTGCAGATGGCAGATATCCAGCTGGGATATGTACAAGGAACCTAAGCTTGATTGACACTGACTTGTCTGCCCAGCTGTGTAAGAAATGGTACATATAGGAGATGTCACCCTGTATGCACCACATGCCATGGGTACCACCACTACACTACCACAGTCAACAGAACATGCTTGGGTACAGGTCTCAATCACAGACACTAACCATGTGTTGTAATGCATGTTGCATACATGTCACCTTTTCACCTCAGTGGCCATGTGCAGGAGGCACCTGGAGGATTGGCTGATGCATGTCATTCTCACTCTGAGGGTCACCACAGTAGTGACTGTCAGATTGCCTGCTGCCACCTGGCAGGTGGCAGGATACCACTGTACAGACAACCCCTACACAACCCATCTCTCCTTGGACAATAGCTAGGTACACTGCTATGACCACCTGAAGCGATGCACCCCTGTAGTGACACGTGTATGTGTGCATGACTGTGTATAGCAGTGTCTGTGTGTTAGCACACCTGTACTTGGGAATTCCATGAGGGCCTTCACAACCAATGCAACACCCATTGCCATAGTCAGTTGTGGTTGCTGCTGTTTGTGACAATACATGTACCCTGTTAAGCTTCCCCCCACACCGGATACATGAGCCTTGCAGTACCAGTACTACAGTGTTTTAGAAATGGGTAGATAGGCATAGGATACCCATTGTGTTCTGGCATCTGTGTGTAGTTGTGCATGACCGTATATCTGTAAGGTACAGCATTCCAAGGCCACATGCTCCTATTACAATACCCATTGCCACACAGTAGTACAGATAGGGTTGTTGCTGCCCATAGGTGAGGCATGACAATGCAACACCCTACTACATGTGTGGCATGTGCATTAGATGCATATTCTTGTAGTACCAATGTTGGGGTATACTATGTGTTGTATTGCAGTCATGGTCAGTGTGTGATGGTGGGTATGGCAGAGTGTTTTCATGGGTTTCAGGGAGTACAATATCCACTGGGGGATGTGGGTGCTGTGTAGACTGTCATTACACCAAGGTACACCCAGTATATGTCCCATGTACCACATTATGGTTACCACTGTCACCAGCAACCATAGAGGTAACCGATACCCCAATCCAGGCTAGTTATGCATGTGCTGTGTACAGTCTATGTGTAACACATTGGACACATGGTCAAGTTAGTTAGCAGCGTTAGGCCCTGGTAGCTCAGATGTGTGTCTGCCTGTTATGTGTCTATTAATGTGTATATGAAGGTATGTCACACTATGTATTGTCCATATACAGCCATTACATCCCCCATTAGCATACTGTTGGCATACTGTACATGTCTGGGGATGTTCTGCATGTAACATGTAACCTGGGACACACCTCACACTAAACACTATGTGGTGTGCAATGTCAGCCACACACTTCAGTATCACTACATAGTTAGGTAGGGGTCTAGTCCCAATGTTGCCAAGTAATAGTGTGTATGTATGTGGATGGGTTTGCATCAGTTTGCAGGGTATAAACACCTCAGTGGGTCACCTGTCCATGTGGCACACACAACAACCATTTTAGTAACCTGTGACATGTGTTCAACTGTACCCAAGATATGTCACAGCCTTGGTGTCACTACAGTGCCATACCCTGTTGTGGAATATTACTGCAGGGCATTCTCGTGCTGACACATGTACACCTACAACACAAATGGATAACATTATGGAGACCACAACTGACCAGTGTTACAAACAGCTATAATGCATCATTGCTGGATGGCTACACTACCTGCCATATATGTATTACACTTTACTCCTTACAACATGTTACACTGCAGTACTGTGATACACTGTAGTACAGTCACCATGTGCATCAGAACCACATTAGCCTGTCTCTGCATTGATGGTATGGATGACAGGGATGTGGCACTGGTATCATCATATGCACAGGATGTGATGTTGGTTTGCCAGAGGCCGAGAGTGGGCCACATATTTGACACCATGTGGGTGGGTGAGGGGTGCACTGCATTGAGGTGGGTGTGGTGCTGTGGTGTGTGTAGGTATGGGGTTGCCCTCGGTGTGTTTGTATAGTGTGTGGGCATACATGCACACAGTAATGCCATGTGGCTGCCCTACAGAGGTGTTTATGGACAGCTGCAGACCATACCTAGCAGGGTGTGCAGTTATTTGCCTCCAGCCATGGACAAGTGGACTGTACCTGCCAGGGGTTCCATGTGCACGTCCAGGTGCAGGCCTCAATGTGCTACTCTCACCTGCTGATGACAAATGTCTGGTGGTACCAGGCCACTCCTGGAACTAGCCAGGACCACGTGCATGTGGCATGCTGTGGTGTGGTGTGGACAGCACCCCCCTGCACTGCCGAGGCTGGTACTGCCATTATGGGAGCCCCTTGGTGTCCTGGCACATCCACATTGACTGCCAGCTGTTGGTGTTGCTGGCCCATATCCACACGGCCGTCGCCACATCCCCCCCACTCATTGAAGCCCGGAACACACTACAGCCGATGAGGGCCATCATCTCACCATGCCATCTATCCATGAGCTTGGTATAACCACGGATGGTACCAGACAGTTCATGGATGTTTTCACTTACAGATGCAAGAGCAGCCCTCTGCAGCCTCAGGCCCTGTCTGGTGTAACGTTGCATATGTGCCTGAACCACCATGACAGCCTGAAATATGTGCATGCTGGTACCAGCTATATCACCTCTGCCATGAGCATGATGTTCAGCGGCCCTACCACGAGCACCCTGGGACATCCACCTATGTGGTGCCCTGCTGGTCATCTGGCTATGTCTGCTGTGACCGGATACAGTAGGCATGGTTACCACACTTACCTGTGCACTGCCACCAAAAGCCAGCTGTCCCTCTGCTATGGTCACTGGTGACAGGGTATGTATAGGCACTGAAACTGTGTGTGGGGTTGGGCTGGCTAAAAGGGGGGTGTCAAATGTTGGCACAGTGTCGGCCCCTGGCAACCCCACCTGTGCCTCAGCAGTACTATCATCATCTTCGGTGTCTGTATGGACACCAGCATCAGACTGCATGCAGGAGGGACCCTGACCCACTTCGACACCTGTGGGGGAAAACAATAAACGTACTTTAAAACACACACACACACACGCACACACACGCACACACACACACACACACACACACACACACACACACACACACACACACACACACATGCACACACACATCCATAATACCTACCTGCCCATGGCTTTAAAGACAGTCCCACGTATATGTCCATGTGGTACCCTATCCTGCATCACACTTGTTAACATGCACACATTGATACCACTCCTTAACATATCACTCCTCTAAATGCCTACACAAGTGGTCATACCACAAGACCTGTTACTACATTACCTGCCTGACCTGTGTGTAGTGGTTTTACATGGCCTCACTGCTGTCATTCAGTATGCACCCTCTGTATGGCTGGACATCTTGTGCATGGCCCCTATATGTGTGGGCTACTATGTTCTATCCTTAATATCTCGCACTGGTGTGGCATGTGTATGTAATGCTCAGTACATGCCAGATATGCTGCTCATTCAACCTATCATGTAACAACTGTAATATTTGGAGGCACTCCCTGGTGTTGACTAATACTTCCCCAATGCATCTGTAGTGCTGCATACGTGGGTTATAGGTGACCTCCATAATAGGTTCATAGGTTCATACTAGGCTATCTGCCCTAGGGCATTTATAAGCCTAGCCAGAGTGTGTTTGGCTTTTGCCACCCATTTTAAATTAATTTTGCTATGCCCTTTTTCGAGGTTAGTATACTGTGCCTCTGTCTAACAGTGACACAGAAGTGATACCCGGGGTAAAACTACGATCTCCCATCCACTCATCAAGATTCCTCTTGAAGAGAGTCAATGAGGGACTCTGCCTAACCTGGACTGGGATTTTATTCCAGAGTGAAGGGAGCCTCTGGGTTTTGAATCTGTCCCTCCAGCATGTCCTATTTATTTCAGTGCTGAGGTTCAAGTCTCTCGGCGCCAGAGCTTGATGGGATTTGGATTTTCTGAGGTGCAGCATGTCCATTAATTCTGGGTTGGACATGGCTTTATACATCAGGCACAGATCGCCTCTGAGCAGGCGGTATGCCACTGAGTAGAGCTGGAGTTTCTTTAACCGGGCAGCATATGGCATCTGTTTGAGCCCTTTGATCCTCTTGGTGAGGTACTTTTGGGGTCTTTCCAGTTGCTGCAGGTGTCTGGTAAGGTACATCCCAAAAGGGGCATTGTACTCAATTATGGGCCTGATGAGGGATGAGTAAAGAGGCACGATGACCTCCCCTGATCTAGATGTGAATCCCTTCATGATTAGGTGGGCTATATAAAATGTTTTTCTAACCACTTTGGCCACGTGGTTGCCATATGAGAGATTGCTATCAACTTGGGTCCCCAGGTCCCTAATTACTTTTTCTGTACTTAATGGATTACCACATATGTGGTAATTTGTGGGCACTTTGTTTTTGCCAAAGGGGATGACTATACACTTTTTGGCGTTTAGCTTGAGGCCATGGCTCTGGCACCAGTTGTCTGTTTCTATGAGGCCCTTTCGGAGGATGCTTGTGTCAGCTGGAGAGTCAATTATGGCACCCCGTTTGCAGTCATCTGCGAACTTGGTCAGCCACAGTCCTTCCATGTTTGCCTGTACCTCCGAGAAATATATACCGAACAAGAGAGGTCCCAGGACTGCGCGTTGTGGGATGCCACTTGTAACTGGTTTGGAGTCTGACATGGCTCCAGCAATTCTAACCATGTGGGTTCTGTCCTTGAGCCAGTTTGTGACCCATCTAGTGACCTAGGGGTTTATATTTAAGCTGGTGAGCTTATCTATAATGCCCGAGTGGAGTATTGTATCAAAGGCTTTTGCGAGGTCCAGGTAGGCTGTGTGGACCACCTTCCCCTTGTCAGTGGCCTTGATGACTGTTTCAAAGAAATCAACCAGGTTTAAGAGGCAGGATCTGCCCTTAACAAAGCCGAACTGGGTAGGATCCAGTGTCTGTAGGTCCCCAATATCTTTATTTATGAGGTCCATGATGATCCTTTCCATAGCTTTGCAGACCAGGCTAGTCAGGCTTATGGGCCGATAGTTTCCAGGATCCGTTGAGGCACCACCTTTGTGGAGAGGGACCACTGTTGCTGTACACCACTCTTTGGGTACATATCCTGTAGTGAGGCTGAGACTGAACAGTAGTTTTATGTTTGGGTTTAGCTCTTCTTGGAGTTCATGTAGGATGCAGCCCGGGACACCGTCTGGTCCCATTGACGCTGTGTTTTTTGCTTTGGAGAAGGCGTCTCTTACCTGAGCATCTGAGATGTCAGGGGGGCAGCACTCTGCTGGGATAGATATTCGCCCTTTTGGTGGGGAGGGGTGGGAGAAGTTTGTGCTGAACCTGTCAGCTAGGATGTTGGCAATGTCTGTGGGTTCGGTGTATTTTTTGTCATTTTGGACTAATTCTGAGTATATCTGGGAATTCCCACCCAGGTTCCTAACATAACTAAAGAAAGCCTTGTGATTATCCTTAGTGTCCTGTGCAATTTTTCTCTCTAAGCTGGCCTTAGACGATTTTATGAGTGCCCGTAGTTTTTTGTTAATACTGATCAGAGATGCCTTCCCTTTTTGGGATTTTGCTCTATCATGTAGTAGCTTCCTCCTTCAATTGTATAGTTTGTTTATGGCTGGGGTCCACCAGACAGGACGTCTGCCTTTGGAGGATTGGGTCTTGGTTTTATTTGGGATTGCATGATCCATGCATTCCTGAAGGTGTTCATAGAATGCGTTTATAAAGGATTCTGCAGTCTGGGCCGTATTTTCCACAGGCCCGGGGGCTTTGAAGTATTCCACCTCAGTTTTGAGGAGTGTGAAATTTGCTTTAGAGAAGTTTTTCACTGTGGTTTTCTGGGTAGGGGGTGGGGTCGGATGTGAATATCCAGTGAGATTAGTTTATGGTCTGATCTTACCAGTGAGGGATACACTTCTGGTCTGGAGCATAGAGTCCCCATGTTGGTGATGATGAGGTCCAGTATGTTTTCCCCTCTTGTGGGAGTGGTAACAAGTTGTTCCATAGCATTTGAGTTTATAAATTCTAGGAACCTTTGGGCTAGGGTGTTGGAGCTAGAGTAATGCTCCCAGTGTATATTTGGGTAGTTGAAGTCGCCCAATATAATGGTGTTTGGAGAGACTTTCATATTTTCTAGTGTTCTCAGGAAGGCCGAGTGGGGTTCCTGGGTTTGGGAGGGTGGTCTGTAGCAGACTATAAACTGCAAGGCAGTTTTACCCACTGTTAGTTGCACATGGATAGTCTCTGATGCTTCATGCTGTGCCACCAACCTGGAGGTGTGGGTATCTTTGACGAATATTGATACTCCCCCTCCTTTTGTGGTTCAGTCCAAGTTTTGGGACCGAAAAGCATGGTATGAGGTATAACCTGGTAGTGTTGGGGTGCTCTCAGGATCCTTGAACCAGGTTTCTGTTACTGCACAGATATCGATGTTCTCCATGCTAAGGAGAGTTTCGAGTGCGTGCATCTTGAGGTTTAGACTTCTGGCGTTGAGTAGCATTACTCTTAGTTTCTTATCCCTTGTGATACCTATGAAGGTGGGTTTGTCTTTTGAGCCTTGCCTAAAAAGGCACTATGGGGGTAGCAAGAGCCTTTGCCAATATCCGTAAGCCCAGGGGTGACAGGTGCAAGCCATCCCTAGCAAAGTATCGTGGCTTGTCGAGCATGTCATCCCAGGCTGACAGGCATTGGATCCCCTTTGAATGACACCAATACTTAAGCCAATTGTTGAAATTGATCATCTTGTCCTCATATTGTGGTATCATTCTTGGTGAGGGTAAGATGCTACTCAAGGTCAGGGTCATACTGGCCTGGGCTACATGCTCAGAGAGCTCCTCTATGTCTCTTTTCATGTAGTCCAGGGAGGTACGTCTCAGGTCATTCACACCAGCATGGACAATGACTGAGTCATATTTGTACTTGCCTTGGAGTGACCTGAGTGCGTGTGTTATGTGACGGATCCTAGCGCCCGACAGGCAGCTCACTGTGACCTTCTCCTTGTTCAGCCTGGTGAGCGGGACATCAATGTGCCTGATGATAGAGTCACCTATTACAAGTGTATCAGGTGTGTTGTTTAGCCTTAAGGGCTGTGACTGTTTGGCACACTGGCTTTGTGAGCTATGTGTTGCACATGTTTTGTTTTGGGGTAGCGGTTGCTTGGGTGTCTGCTTTGGAGGTCTCTGCTGCTTAGGCAGATTTTATTTAGAGCCTCAGTATGTTTTTGTGTGTTTATGTGTTTGGTTTGCTGTCGTGGTAGGTCTATGTGAGACTGGAATTGTAGTGAGTGTGGTTTCCTTCTCCTCCTGACTGGTTATGCCAGTACTGAGTTGAGAGAGCTTAGCCTCCAGTTTGGCTATATGGTTGCATCTCTCACATGTGTTGGAATTTGTTGGGAGGAGGAGAGGGTTGTCTGTGTACATGAGGCAGTTGTAACATTGCCTCAACATTCCCAGATTCACCAGCTGGACCGGAGAGGAGATTGACAACTGACCTTTGGACATGCTAGAATAGTATTGGGATTTCCTTTATAATTGAAAAAAGGGACAATGGGGAACAAGGTACTCAAGGGGAGTTTGTGAGGGTGTAGTGCTTTTAATTTTTTATTGCTGACTTAGTGAGCAAGTGCCAGGTAACTTAAATGCAATGTGTTACTAGTAACTTAAATGCAAAAACGACAAACAGTAACTTTCTTTCAAGTGAAACAAGGAAATAAGTACAGTAAGCAATGCAGATATCACTAGGGATCCACAGAAGCATTGAAAAGCCGCATTTTATGTGGAATTAGCTTTTCAGGGAAATAACAAACAAACAAACAACAAGCATACAAACAAGGCTAGATTCAGCAGGTTTGGATCTAGTCTATGCTACAGCAAACAAGGTGTACCAATTTCAGTAATAAACAGTTCAAATATGCAGGCACCTAAGCCCCTTTAGAATTTCCCAGCTCAGAAGGGCAGAGTCCAGCCTCTCCTCCCACAAGAGTGCAGACCATGAACCTTCTTAATGTAAAATAACTGGCCTGAAGCCCAAGTGCTTAAACCAGAACTAATACACTTTTAGAATAACAGACACTGAGCCCTCAATCAGCAGTTCCCAACTTAGAAGGATGTAAGCTACCTGTCCTGCCACCACAGTGCAGGCCACAAACCTTCCTAATGTAAAACAACTGGTCTGAAGCCCAAGTGCATAATCCAAAAGACTTAGAATGATAGCTACACTTTAATCAAGTTACTACCAAGCAGTAATAAATACAATTGAATACTTTAAAGAATGCCTGGATTAGTGCTCAAGTTATACAAACAAAGCTAGATTCAGCAGGCCTGGATCTAGTCTATGCTACAGCAAACAAGGTGTACCAATTTCAGTAAGAAGCAGTTCAAATATGCAGGCACTATAAGCCTTTAACCAGAAATTCCCAGCTCAGAAGGGCAGATTCCACCCTCTCCTCCCACAAGAGTGTAGACCACAAACCATCTTAATGTAAAATAACTGGCCTGAAACCCAAGTGCTTAAACCAGAATTAATACACTTTTAGAATAACAGACACTGAGCCCTCAATCAGCAGTTCCCAACTTAGAAGGATGTAAGCTACCTGTTCTGCCACTACAGTGCAGGCCACAAACCATCTTAATGTAAAACAACTGGTCTGAAGCCCAAGTGCTTAAACTAAAAGGCTTAGAATGAGTTACACCAAGCAGTAATAAATACAATTGAGTACTTTTAAGATGATGCAAAAGCAAAATAAAGTAGGAAGAAACACAAATACAGTAAAAGCAGATAAAATTTTTTTTTTTAAGTGGAAAGAGAGAAAGGAGTAGCAGAAACTAATTTTGAATGCGATATGAAGGGTGTACCTGGTGCCTACCTTCGCTCGATGCCTGTTCCATGCTACAGACCATATTATACTATCAGCTATCCTGTGATTACACACATGACAGGTATTCCTGGTATGTAATGTGGCAGTCCATGTCCATGTACTGCACGGTCCCAAAGGGATGTACTGCTGTATGAACACCCCACAATCTCACATGTGCATACATGGCCACCCACACAAACACACACATGCACACACACATCCTACATGCATCAACCACCCTCCACTTCACCAGAGTGACCCTACAGATAAATTAACTAACCACCAGGATGCACACACACACACACACACACACACACACACACACACACACACACACACACACACACACACACACACACACACACACACACACACACACACACACTTGAGGTTGCACAATGACAGTACACATAGTCCTTCTATTACCCATCTGTCAACCTGCAGAACATTTAGTAGCCAACAGCATGCAGTGCAGCTGTAGTCAATCCATGCTGGCAGCAGTATACATGTGTGCGATGCATGTGTTGTGTCATTAGGTGAAGCCTTTTCCCCTGGATACCATTGTGCCCATGAACATGATATTTTTGTGCACCTGTTCTGCACCCTGCCATGTACTGTGCACCATACCTCACAGGTGTACAACCCATTGCAGAATGTGTACTACTGTATCGGTTATGTCAGCTTTAATGCTCACAGCCCTTATGTTTTCCGGCAACACATACCTGGGATGATATGTGGACAGATGTCAGTTATGAATGCCTGATGCCTGATTTACAGCTCTCAACATCAGCAGACCATGTATGATCAATCCAATACTCTTACACTAGCAACCATCAGAGAATACTGTGGTTATGGGGGTGTACACACCCTTCCTGATATGACACACCCATCTGTGATCTGCATTGGGACCACATAGCTGCATATCTTAACAGTACATGGGCCGTTATGTGACATATGTCCTGTACTTTCACATGCAGTGTCTATGGAATGTGTTAGGTGTTTGGATGCTGACCATGATGCATAAACTCTATGTGGGCCTATATGCGCTATGACAGTTGGACTCACCTCTTGTTGTGTGTACTACAGCAGTCACTACTCCTGGTGGGGGTACACCAGTGTAGGCCATCTGCAATTGCCAGTGTATGTTCAGTCTGCCTTACACATGTCCCTCTGCTCTGCATGATTGCAAGGTCTACTCATGTGCACATCCCTTGGTTTTCAGACACTGCCATCACTATTGCTGTGGGACTAGGGTAATGTCTGCCACAGGTCCTGCACCTGACTATGTGCAGATACTGCCATTCTTAGCATCCTTAGTATCCCTGCTGCAGTGCACTGGCATGTCATACTGACACCCCCCCTCCTTCAGCCTTTTTGCAGATGCATGACAAGTAAGCCCTATATATCTGTGTCACTTTGCAGTGTCCCATACACTGATCACCACATGTTACAGCCTAGTCCGAGCTGATAATGTGGACTGTTGCAATGCCTTATGCCATAGTGTATCTCTGCAGCAGTTGCCATTGTCCTACAGGGATATACACTGGTGTTGCACTGTATATGGGTGTCATTCCAAACATGTCCCTTCTGTAGGCCATGTCTCCCACCATTATGTTACTCCCTGTGGACACATTCCACAATGGCAGGATGTTAGTTATCATTCAGGTGTCTGACATAACCTTCCAATATCCCATCATGGTCACCCCTGTGATGCCGTGCATTTCACAGCAACAATATGTGCACATGTACAGCATGCATTCTGAGTAGGTGTGTTAGGTGTGAGGATGGAATATGCCATCACCATTACATGCCCGGTGTGTTGGCAAGCATCTAGATAAACAATACTCACCGGCTACAGGCTGTTGCCTTGGTGGTATCCCGAAGGAGCCTACATAAGACAGTGAGAGATGCAATGTCAGTGGCCACACCTGTGGCAGTGTTACAGGGTGGGTGAAGTATTACAATACATCAATGGCACGTTTCCATAATACTATCACATATGGACATCTATTTATCACTACTATGCAGCAACGCAATATACCTATGACAGTCAGATAGGCATGCTCTACCTGTTCCGATGCAGATGTATATGCAACAGTGGTCTACTGATGTCTCCTGTGGCCTTATCTGCACACTCCTCGGCCAGTGTGTGGGTGGCACCCACCTCCACAAAGGTGTCCAGCAGTTGGCGGCTGGCTGGATGGGCAGGTGCCACGAGGCTGGACAGGAGCTCCTCCACACATGACAGGGGGGATGGATGGCATGCCCCCCCCCATGGTGATGTGATTCCCCCAGACTGCAGCAGCATGCTGAAGGGCATTGCGAAGAAGGTGAGTACAATTATGCCAGACCTGCTCTAACTCCAGTTGTGCAGTCCAACATCATTGACCCTGTGGAGTAGGTCGTTCCACAGGGTGGTCCACTCCTGCTGGTCATGGGTGGCCCGACCAAACAGCACAGGGTAGTGCTGGATTAAATACGTGATCAGCACTTCATTTTTGGCAGCTGAATATGTTGGCGCACGTGCATGTGACATCTTGACAGAAAGACATAAAGATGGAAACAGGTCTGAGCAACTCATAGAGCTAAGTTGCCACCATTCTTAATACACATCTCTGTCACCCCCCCACCATATCAGCAGCAACAAACTGTACACACAGCTTATTAGCTATGGCTACAGCTTACCTACCAGTGGGACAGATATTGTATTGTATCACACTATTCTGCTATGTGTTTGTAGCCATGTTCTCTGTGTGGACACTATCATTGCTGGCCTGTTACAGACTATTCACCTGCATGCCATTGTCAGGTCCACTATGGTTCCATATATGCCTATAGTATGGCTGCTTTGTGACTGCTGTACATCTGACATTCTGTGTTATTGGGGATATCTATGCATGCTGTTGGACATGTTCTGGGATTGTGTAGACTATTACTACCAAAATATGTTCTATAACAGTGATACAACAGCATGTATATGTACTATTGCCCAGCAGAACCACCTCTTCAAACCCATCTGGCCATGTTACCTGTCCCACCCTGGGTTCTCCTTATGTACTGGTCCAACAATACCGTCAGGTGGAACCAACCCAGAGGATGTTGTCCCCCCCCCCCACCCGGGGGCACAAACAGACATGTTCCTGTCCCCTGAGGTCAGGTCTAGGATCTGTTCCATAACAGCTTCACAGACACATTGTGGATGTGCTACATCACTCTGAGGCACCCAGTACACATTCACAGGGCTGACATGCTCCACCTGCTCAGCTTCCAGGCCAGGCACCTTCAGGATGTGCACTGCTGTTGTGAGTAGCAGTGGGTGAGAGGCTTGTTCCCATTGTGTCCATATTGGGACCCATGGGGCATCCACATCACAGACCACACACACCATCCAGGGTGTTTACCCACCACATGTGTCACGTACCACCCCTGTAGACTGTCCTCTATATCTACCAGCCCTTACCACATCCACAACTATACCTGCCATACTTCCCCATATTCCCATTCCATACTTCATAGACAAAGGCAATGTGGTCCCAACAAGGGGTTAACATGTGACATACTTGTCCATGTTGCACACACTGCCAGCTGTGTGTATTGCTATGTGTGCTGTTTCCTTGCACATAGCATGCAGCACTGTGGTAGTAATATAGGGGACATGTATTTGCATACATATATGTTTGTGTGTGTTTGTATATATGTAGACATGTGCATATAGGTATATATATATATATATATATATATATATATATATATATATATGTGTGTGTGTGTGTGTGTGTGTGTGTGTGTGTGTGTGTGTGTGTGTGTGTGTGTGTGTAGATATATGTGATATATATCTGTGCTCATATATATGTCTACACATGGGTATCTGTATATTTGTGGACCTGCATGTGTATATGTATATATATATATATATATATATATATATATATATATATATATATATATATGATATATGTGTACATATGTACACATATGCATACCTATATGTGAGGTACATACAGATATCAGGTCCACAATCTCACAACACCTTCCTGCACAGCTGCACTGTTCTGCCTTGCTACAACATAGACAGGTGCCACATATAGACACAGCCTGACATTATGGGGTATATGTATGACCAGATTGCAGGTAACCCTATTACACACCTATGGCATTCCTGCATGCTACATTTCAGATTAACATGAATATCCTGCAAGGGATGGGCTGTGGATCCCTCATGTCCATCATTATGGCATTACTCCCACCACCAGCTATTGGCCACATAATATACATACTTCTCATTACACAACACACACTATAATGGCATACATCGTGTCTGTCAGTGCTGATCTGCACAGTTAATGGCTATGGCCCACTACTTACAGGGACAGACACTATTGTCCATAGCAGTTGTTCAGTTGAACATCATTACAACACCTGATGGCACATATAAATCATTCAACATAATCTATCCCATTAGTATGGACCTAGAACTACATTCAATTACATGCATATATACTTCATATACCTGTTGTGGGAATGATGTCTGTTCTGGATAGTTTGCTGAATGAAATTAATTTTTGTTTTGCTGTGGCTTTGGCTTTCACTTCCACTTTCACTCTCTCTCTCTCTCTCTCTCTCTCTCTCTCTCGGTCTCTGTCCAGTAAATGGATTGAGCTGCTTTGAATAGATTGCAGCATGGATTTTGTAGGTGATGCACATAATCAGGTTATGGCCTCTGCACCAGTAAGCGTCCTTCACTTGCTACCTGCATGCTGCTTGCTGTGTAGTACTTCCAATTACCACTGTCATGGCAACCACCTACTATAAATCCCTACGTCATGTGGGCGTGGTCCCTTTACCTTTCCTGTGTGGTGGACATCCTTCCTGTGTGTGGCATCACTGTTACAGACAGCAGGTAGCAATACCTCTTACAGAAGAACCTGCACACTCAGGCCAGCTACATATTTGTAGGAGGTTCCAGAACTACAGACATAGTGTATGTAGAGTTGTTGTATGCATTGTATAGCACTGGTATTGCAGGGTTTGTGTGTACATACTAGTTTAACTTGGAATGCAGTCTGTCTGCATAGCTCTCAAATATGGGCCTATCCTCTTGATGGGCAGAGGTGTGCCTATCATGTTTTGTTTGTCCACCACACAGGTCTTGTGTCAGATATTTCACTGGCAGTATGTGTGTTGAGTGCTATCAGTACATGGCTACATCCATTTCTGTTTCTAACTTTATATTCCTCACTAAGGGTATGTTGCAGACTATCCTGTAACACCAGAGACTTGCTTAGTGTATAACAACAGTATTTCACATATGGGCATGTGTTCCAGCCTCTGTCCACCACCTACATACCAGGCTTTGTCCATATGACATGCTGTCAGGGGTTGTTCTGTAGTGGGCTGTGAGCATGTTATGCTGCCATTCCTGCCATGAAACCACTGCTGTTGTGTCCCCCACACATACGCTGGGGTTGGGGCCATATATGTTTTGGCTTCACCTACACAATACAGGTGTGTCTTTATGCACTCCAGAGGCCAGTGTATGCAACAGTGGTTTATGGCCCTGTATTATTGAGTCTAGAGGGGATGCACCATAACTAACCTTGGCAGTTACAACATGTGGGGATACCAGGGGTAAGCTGCCTTAAGGTATCTGGATGTACATTACCATACAATCCTCCTTGGGTAAATGCAGGCCTAATGCCTCCTGTCATACAGAGTGTTCTGGTTGTCAATGTGCTTGTGATTGTGCCAGTTATGCCTTGTTATGTAACAGTTATATCCTATTGTGTCAACTGAGCTCTTTACCCCTAGGGATTGTGTACAGAGTGTAGATAGAGGCTGCTAAACTATGCATCTGCTTTACTTACTGTTGATTGTTTGGTTTCCTGTCGCCCAGTCTGTCTTTACTATTGTACTACTTGAAGGCCTTGGCCTGGACAGCAACATTTGTAAACCTTTCCAGACTACTGTATTAGCATAACTGTTTCACCATTCCATTACTCTGTTTATATGGATGTCAGTGTCTAAACAGCTATATGACATGGCATATATAATTGTAATAGTACATAAATAAAGCTTTCCCATGTATGCAAATCTGTGTGTGGTGTTATATCCTTTGACCTCTCTGTGGGTATATGTTACAGGCAATGATTGTCATTTGTATGGGTGGGTCACACAGTGTCCAGTTGGTAAGGTGGTAACTGTAGGCATAGTGGCTGATCCAAATTGTGTGCACCTTCTACATATGTATCCTACTATACATATCTCTGCGTGTGTATGTGTAGTTACATATATATCCATATATATATATATATATATATATATATATATATATATATATATATATATATATATATATATATATATATATATATATATATATATATATATATATATATATGTGTGTATATCTTTATTTGCATATATGTGTCTGTGTACATGTATCTTAGGGATGTTGATTGCTTCCACATTATACAGTCCCTATGGGAGCCTTTCTGTACTGCATGATAAGTTACTGATACCAGCCTGACATCATACAGGTGGGATGGAGTACTGTTAACATCTTGTGCCCATGTTGTGTCAGGTCCTGGTTATGGGATATGCAACAGTTTGTGGTGTATTGCAGGGCAGACGTGTTTGGTTGTGGGGGGGTGGGGGAATACCTATTCGTACAAGACGTATGTTGTTTGGGGACTCTCAACCCCATTAACTGTGCACAGGGACATATATGTTTTTGCTATGTTCCCATTGTCATCTACAGATGTATGTCCATATATAGTTATGAGTCTATATCATAATCGCGAAAGACGGAAACTGCGAATATGAAAACGTTGACACATAATGAGCGAACTACCAGAAGACCGAACCTCCAGAACAGTGAAAGGCAAAACATCGAACGGATTTGTTCTGCCAACTGGGCAATTCTGGGGATAAGGGTATATACCCTTTTCCCCACTGTAGTTCGATCTCGAAGTTGGTATATTTAAGTAGGGGGGGTGTGGGGGGTGCAGGGGGGCTTTCCCCCCTGCAAAAGTGTGTTTTCTTATTGTTTTTTGTAGTTGCTTTAGGTATAATTACATGGCGCTATTGGTTAGAGAAATCCATTCGATGTTGTGATTTTTGCTGATTAGGTGGTTCACTCATCTGGTAGTTTGGTCTTTTTGTGTCGACGTTTTCGTATTCGCGATTTTCATCTTTCGCGATTATAATATAGACCCTATATATATATAGATATATATATATATATATATATCTGCTTACATATATATATAACTTGCTGTATATATATATATATATATATATATATATATATATATATATATATATATATATATATATATACATATAGATGTAAACATATATATCTATAGATGTATGCATATTTATGTATATATGTATATATATATATATATATATATATATATATATATATATATATATATATACATATATAGATATGTTATATCTATTTATATATTAATATATATATACACACACACACACACACACATACATCTACATGTTGTAATACATTCCCTGTACTGTTGAATGACTGGGCTGGCTGATATGTTTGTGAAAACTTCAGGGTTATGTATATTTTGACATGGCTTAGTGGTAAATCACTTTGGCTATAGTGTGCAGGATCCTGAATTCGAGCCTTGCAGAGGCTGTGTATTTTGTTGCTGGGCAGAACAAGGGCCATAGGATACAGAGTGATAAAGACACTTTTAAGCGGTTGTAAGCGGGTTTGCACGGGTTTGCGCGGAGGTAAGCAGTGCTAAGTTCTGGTTACAGTTTCTTATACTCAGTTAGCTTCTAAATTGCTTAACCAGTGTAGGCATTGCTTACCCCTGTGCAAACAGGCTTAAACTCGCTTACTATTGCTTAAAAGTGCTTACTCCTGCTTATCCCCGTACTGATTTCTTTAAAAGAAAAGAAAAAAGGGTTGATAGGAAAGTGGTGAAAAAAGGGGCACAAGGAGGGAAAGACAGTAGGGAAAATAGCTAGGGATGTGCAGGAAGGGTGTAGGAAAGGTCCATATCTGCCTATTTCTTCTGCAGCAACAGCTGTGCATATACACTGAATATGGAGGTAGATTTGGACACTCAAATCTCTGGGAGAGGGGTGAGGACAACAATAATAAGTTGTGATGCCAATTAGACTGGATTACATGTGTCCAGTGGACACATGTGTGAAATGGACAGCTATGTATGGGGTGAGATTTTTTTTTGGTACAGATTGCCCTTTTTTTTCAGGTGAGAATGGGATGTTGGGGAGGGATAGTAGGTATATTTGGGGAGGTAGGTTGGGTGGGTTAATAACAAGACAAACAAGATGCATACATGGGCAGTATATGACACATGTGGGGTAAACAGCTTGATGGGGTGGGTTGTTGGGAAATCGGAAGCCTATGAGCCCCCTAGTGGAAACAGTGGGAATGAGGTCCCCACCCATGGACAGTCACCACTGCACCTTCACAGCCCCAAAGGTGACTGTGCTGGGGACTGTCACAGAGCCAGGCTGACCCTCTAGTCATGACACACGGCCCTCGAACTGGCATAGCAGATCACCAAACTGCTGGTTGAGCTTGCTACGCACCATGACATAGACCTGGCGATGGGTGACAGGTTCCTGTCCGTGCCTGCTCCCGGGGGGGGGGGCAAGCCCCAGCCCCTGAGGTGATTCCACCTGAAGATGGTGCAGGACCAATGGATGAGGAGGTCCCGGGTTGGGCGCCAGACATGCTGGTGCCTGGTGCCATGGCCAGCTGAGGTGGGACAGGTGGGTCCGCTGGGACCGGCCTTCCCAAACGTGCTATAGTGTTTAGATTTTATCATCATATGTGGGTTAGTAATAGTCAACACATTCCAGGGTTAGGTATAACAGCATGCGTAGATATTCCCATTAACCCAGACACCTGATACGGTACAGTTGCAGCATTGGAAACAGAACACATGCATATATGGGACCACAGTGGTAATAACAACAGCATGCAGGTACATT
Source organism: Protopterus annectens (assembly GCF_019279795.1). Lineage (NCBI taxonomy): Eukaryota > Metazoa > Chordata > Ceratodontiformes > Protopteridae > Protopterus > Protopterus annectens. The sequence goes on along the minus strand of NC_056734.1, from coordinate 357,333,831 downwards.
GATGGCACCATGCCACCAATGTTGGAATAATTCAGTATAGCACATGCATGGAAACAAATTTAAATATTTATCAACCAATAGGACATCATCAGAACAGTGGAGTCATTACACACCGGTTGAGGTGGGTATGTAGTTTATTGTTGGAGATATGGTGGGGGGATGCCAATTAACAACTAGTATATACCTGTAGTCCACATTACTTTCCTAGTCAGTGCTTTTATCTGTACCTTACAAGTATTACTACACTACCCTATAGCCTTAGTTTGGGCAGTGATATGGCTGTCATCATCGTTATACATAAACTGGTTTTACTTGTGGTATACACCTCTTACCTGGTAAACCTGTGGAGGAAATGTTTATTAACACTAATGGTTTCTACACATACTCCCAGATTCTGGGTTGATGTTGTGCATATAGCTGTCCATCTCTTTCTGCACAGACTCTGGCCATGTCTTGACCACATGCAGGTGTACCGGGACATATCTAGACTATTGCTTTCTTCAACCTTTAGTGACTTACCACACACATATACATGCTTTCCTACACAGTAATATTATGTAGCACTGTGTGGGTGACAGTGATCAGTTATACTTTATTATTCAGAGCAACTGTAACACTCACAATTCCATTCAATACCAGTGTAAACAGTATCAGTACAGGGTGTCAAGATTTTTATTTCTCAGCACAGTGTTCGTATCTGACGTACCTATGGGAGCAAAGTTTGTTAGCACTACCTGAATGTTGCCACACAAAAAGTTCCAGATTACACATTAGTATTATGCACATACATCTCACTCTGTTACTGTACACACTCTGGTCACAGCTTGACAACATGTGGGTGTAGATAGGACATACATGGCTTATTACTCTCATAACAGTTTCAGGAGCTGCTAGAGTGACAGGTTTGTTCTCATAGATGTGTGACAATCAGTTGTATTCACTGTTTGCTGCCTAAATATCTGGGATAATCCCACAGACTTCTCAGGGAGACAGGGTGACAGGCAGCATATATGGGACCATATACTGGACATTCTGGTCTCATCAGTACAGTTGTGTGGTATGATTGTGTATGCAGCCTACTTCCACTCTCAGGATTCAGACCATGGCTGTGTCTGCTACAACCTAAACACTGTCCATCAGAGTTGTGTGTGCTATATAAATATTGCTGTATATCTCCTATCTGCTTTCTGTCTTATAATTTTCCTGTGGTTTTGCATTCTGACCTTGTATTACAACACTCTTATACAGGATTTTCTTAGACAGTTATATTTTGTAGGACAGTGCGGGTGACAGTGATGAGTAATACCTTATTATTCAGAGCAACTGCATCAGTCACAATGCCATACAATAGCAAAGTAAACAGTACCAGTACAGGATATCATTCTTGTATTTCTGGGCACAATGTTGGTATCTGACAGTTCTGTGGGAGAAATGTTTGTTAGCATTACCTGAATGTTGCCACACAGTACAGATTCCACATTACTATTATGCACATATATCTCATTCTGTTGCTGAACACACTCTGGACACAGCTTGACAACACAGGGGTATAAATGGGGCATACATGGCTTCTTACTCTCACAAGGTTTTGGAGAGTTGCAAGTGTGGCAGCTTTGATCTCTTAGATGTGTGTTAATCAGTTGTATTTCTTGTTTGTTGCCTATACATCTGGGATCATCCCACTGATTTCCCAAAGGGATAGGTTGACAGGCAACAGGTATGGGCCACTTTACTGGACATTCTGGACATATCTGTACAGTTGTGGGGTATGATTCTGTATGCAGACTACTACCACTGCCAGGATTTGAACCATGGCTGTGTGTGCAAAAAATACAACAGTTCACGTCTCAGTTGCATGTGCTATTTGGGTTTTGTTGTCTGCCTTTTCCCTCTTTTCTGTCTGTGTGTCTCTCAGTTGTACTAAATGGCCTCTGGGGATTAAACCAGTCATATACAGGCATTCCTACACATTCTATTTATGGTGCACAGTGTGGGTAACAGTGCTTAATACAACCGTACTATTACCTGATTGCAAATCTACATTACCATATGATACCAGAGTATACACATGCGGTCCAGCAGTTAGACCTTTACTGTCAGGCTATTACGCTTTTATTTACATACAATCTATATGAGACTCTTCCTGCCATATTCTCCAGTGTATGCAGTACTTGCCTTAAACAATACAGGTTTTATACAGGCAATTAATTTACTAATACTTTTAGATTTATTTTTTATGACAGTACATGCAAGAGTATTACTGACCTGCCTCCAATAGCAACCTCTCCAGGTGACTTCCATGGGCCTCCTGGTTCGTGGCCTGCTCACTTGCAGCTGTGGAGGATATAAAAGGAATATTTAGCCATACCTATCCATGATATACATGAGCTGGCAATTATTACACACATAGTGGAATGATACTTACACACAGCAGGGACAGCCCCTGGTGTTCTAGCCTCTTGGATCCACTGCTCCAAGAGGTCCCCTTATGCTGCTTCAGGTCGTCATAGTGATGCCTGACCTGCTCACCAGTTCGGGGTATGCCAGTCGCACTGGTGAGGTCACAGGTAAGATGGTCCCAGGGTTCCTCCTTATATTGGGAACCCTGGTACTGGCCTGCAGCAATCTCTGCTCTTGGTCTTTGATAAGGAGTTCTGCCATGACTCTGGACTCCTGGATGCACCAGCGCTGTGCCCAGAAGTGCACACCTTCTCCCCTTACTGCCATTGTGCCTGCAAGGGGAAGCTACAACCAGTTATGGAATGTATTCCCGCCTGTTGGGTTTAAGTAGGGCTGATTTTCTGCACTATTCTGTGATTGGCCAGTTTTGAAAAGACTAAGCTATGGGCAAACCAGCTTACCTAAGGTTGGCATTGTTTAAAGGGGTATACTACTGGGCACATTGAGTTAGCTGGACTAGACATTGCTTACACCTCTTATGCTGGCCCGTGCAATGCTTAGCATTGCTTACATTAGACTTTGCATTATATATTTTTTTTGGCATTGATTTATTACTCATTGCTGGGGTACCTTCTGTGTGGAGTCTGCATGTCCTCCCTGTGGTCACGTGGGTTTCCTCCTGGTGCTCTGGTTTCCTCCCACATCCCAAAGGCATGCAGTAGGTGGATTGGACACACTAAATTGGCCCTAGGTTTGAGTGTGTGCATGTGTGTGCCTTCTGTGGAAGGTTGGGTGCTGGGCTGGCACCTCGACACTGTAAAACCCCACTGCCAATCATGAGCGGACAGGTGATCTGCTGTGGCGACCCCTAACTGGGAAAAGCCAGAAGAAGAAGAAGAAGAATTGATTTATTATTCATTACATCTTATATATATGCCTGGTATCCATGATTCATGTGTACGTACATTGTATGGAGTCCTTGTGTTTTATTGGGGACTTCAACACTCTAGTACAATTACACCTCACACCTGGGCTTACTGCTGTACTCCAGTTCACATATTTATATTATGTAGTGGGTTATGGAACATATGACTGCATACTGATTCCTTTCACAGGTTCTGTTTGATTTTACTATAGTGAGGACCTGTTTGATGATACCTCATTTGTCTGTACTGCTGTGATGGCTCGGTGGTTAACTACTGTGCCTATAGTGTATAGGGTCCTGGGTTCAAAATCTGCAAGGCTGTTTATTTTATTGATGCGCAGAACAAGGGCTGTTGGATACAGAGTGATTAAGGCACTTTTGAGCAGTTGTAAGTGGGTTTGGGCAAGGGTAAGCACTGCTAACCTCCGGTTAAATATGCTTACAGAGAGTTAGCTTTCGTTTTGCTTAACCTGTGTGCATATGTGTGTTTGCATGTATTTTATTGTGTGCACATGTGTAGGAAAGTTTCTCAGTGTTAACTAAATTACAAAAGTGCTGATCTGTACTCAAGTTAGTAAGCAATGATTCAGAAATGTGCAAATTAGCCATCAATGAGGTCTTTCCTCATAGTGGCTAATATGTCTCTGCATTGGAAATATCTTATCTTGGAAATAGGCCTTTTTATATCAGTCCTTATTGTGAATGCTGGGGTTCTTTCTGAATCTCCAAGAATGTAAATTAATCATTGTAGTGGTCTTTGTGGATTGACGGAATCTACTTTTATATGCCTTTCCTGTAGTGTACTGTATATCATGTAATGTGTTAATACATTTTACTGTGTTGTTTCACTTACAAGAAAAGTTTATTCCATTTATGTTGATGTCTGCAAATCTGACTCATACAACTAAATGCCTTACATCTTCTTTACATTTGTATAATTACAGTTTGGCTTTCATACTGTTATTTTCTCTTTTGTGAATGTAATCATTTGCTTACACATAGCATTGTTACTATTGCCAGATCTGATGTTTCAAAGAGGTACTTTTTGTGGGCACAATGGGCCTATTTGCTCTACTGTCCAACAGATGAGGAGGCAAAAATATAAACATATATATATATATATATATATATATATATATATATATCAAAGGGCTACTTTTTTCACAATTTGTTATCTACTGTCATGCAGGACAAAATGATAACTGATCAAATATCAGTTGTAGTAGATATATTAGAAATTATTGATTGGATCTTTTTTTCTTTCAGCCTTTTTAAGGAGTTTTAGAAGTGGTGGTATATATTTTCAAGTCATACTTATGAAGATTTTCTACAAGAATTTGGGGAGATGTCAATGAAAGGATAAATTATTTCCTATACATAGAACACCATCTGATGTTATATATGAGTGAGGTATTCCACATACCCAGAAACAACAGAATCAAGCTGCTACTCAAGATTGCATGCTTAGAATAATGGAATGTGATCAAATAACCTTCAAGTAAGCTGCAAGAATGTACTATTTTGAATAAGATACATCTGTATGAATATATTAGCACTTAATAATTGCTACTTCCATGTATGAACAAGTACTATGATTAAAATGCATCTTAAGTTTAAGTGTATGTCTTTGTTCCATTACAAGTTGGAGGACCTCTTTTAACGCTGCACCAATGTTTTGTATATTAAGATCAGCTGATGCTGACCTGCTCATTCAGTTTAACTTTTCTTCACATTCAAGCATTCTGCTTCCACCCAAGATTTAAATGTAGCATGTAATGACAGTTGAAACCATAACATATTTACCATGGCATTACTGTTAACAAGAGATTGTATTGCCCTGGTTATCAAGTGTTTAAAAATTAATAAATAAAAGTTATTCTGCATATGGCAGTTTTTGATAATCTTTGAGATATAATATAATTTGTAGATATCTGCACCATTTACTACTGCAAATCTGACAATAAGAATTAGACACAAGTGATTTATGAATACAGATTTCAAACAGTTGTTTCTCTGTACACATATTCTTCCCAAATTCCAGATAACACTTTCTTTCTTACATACTTTTTGAGGAGGACATTTTACTATGCTAAATGCCACGTACTCTAGGCTGTTTAGAAAATGCTTTTTTTGATGTGGTAAAAACATTATATTTAACTTAAAGCACAGCGGTATGGAACCTTTGGGAGCTGGTTATGACTGAATATACAGCTTAACATGTTCTCATTCTTTGCTTGGCTGTAGTAGCAATTTCAAAACTATTATTCCAATTAGCGAAAAAAGAGAGATTTTGTTTATATAGTACACAAATACTATGTACATGCATAGCTTATAAAATGATCAGCACTTACCACTTACTTTTCACATGGATCTGTGCTTACATTTGGAACTTTAAGGGAAACTTAAATGTTTGTAGTAGATATTTTGGTATCTTTCTAATATTTTCTATGCTACTAGCTTTAATAATATATTAGTATACTACAGAAAAGAAGGCTACAAGTTAGGTTTTGAAAGAAATAAAATAACCATGAGTGTCTGATCAAAGAGTGAACACTCATATGGGAGAACCTGTAAACAGTGATCAGTTTAGAATGAATGCTCATATGAGTGAATGCTCCAAAAAATAAACAATTATTATTTTCTGTTTTTATGCAGGGGACCCCCTCCAGACACACACCCTGCTGAGTATATATACTAACTCTCAGATCACACAACAATGAATTCCCTTACTCTGTTGTACAGTAATCCCATTCAAAAAACTGCCAGCATAAACTCCATTAGGAAGAACATTCATTCACGTGATCATTCACTTTTTTACAGCATGAAAAAGCATTCACTCAAGTGAATGGGGTTATTATCGGTGATTGTCCTTCACTTATATATAATTCTTATTTTTTATGAATTTGTTATGTGGAAGAATCTCTCCAAACCATATTTCACTTTCTAAGTCATATTAGCATTTATGACAGATGTCATAACACTATTGCACAGATGACTTAAAGAAAGACATGATAAGTGTGCCGAGGAATGCAATCTATCTGTGTATCCTCATAAAGTCAAATATGAGAAACATTTTTATATGTACAAGGGCTGTCTTGCATTGGTGGGGATAATATGATTCCGAACTGGATGTCAAGAAAGAAAAAGCCGCTAGTAAATACGATAGTGCCTTATCTCATAGTATCAACTCATTCATGCAATGTAGGTAATCTCTTCAGAATTAAAGGTATATGGTCTACAGTATACCAAAACTCTGTGTCCAACATCTTGCCAGCCTTTGTCACCATTGCCATTATGATGCATGTTTCTACTAGTCATTCCCTATTAGTAAATTAGGAAGATAGTGCTAACAATGTTGTTTGTGTGGGTTTACTATCAAATTTGCGAATGGAGATGCTCTGCAGATGGAAAATTTGAAACTTGGATGTTCAAATTTCCATCTTGCTGAACATCCCTGTTTTTGAAAGTTTATATCAGCAAATACACTGTGCATTCGCTAATGTGAACGCAAAACACTTTATGGAGATCGCGGCACAGTGTGGTTTGGAAACTAATACCTTTCCTCACTGTAGTGTAATATTGGAGTTAGAATATATAGTTAGCAGGGGGTGTGGGGGGTGCAGGGGGCTTGCCCCCTTCCAAAAACATGATGTGAGGTATAGGAGTTTCATTTACATGAGCTCCTATACAGACATCGCGTGATCTTTTCAGAGACAATGTCAAATCTATTGAATTCAATCAGCTGATTTGACATTGTGCCATAGTCTTGATGCTGACATTTGTTGTTTTGATTCAGTGTTGTCAACAGCATTTATTTTGCCGTTTGCAAATCTGATAGTAAACCATTTGTGTGTATCATTGTATTTAGTCTGCACTGACCATTTGCCACTTCCCTTCTTGATTTACATAAAAGATAAAAGTGGTACTTCCACATGTATAATGTTAAATTCCCTGATAGCATGACTGCATTTCTTGTATGTATGCAGATTATTATTTATTTATTTATTTTATTTTATTTGACATTTGTTTACCGGGGTGGTCTGACTGGGTCTGCAGAACCTGTTTTCAGCAGAGGGAGAAAAGCTCTCCACATACAGTACAATACAAATACACTATAATCCAAGCTGTTAACAGATTTGGAGGCTCACAAGTCTGGCATGATGCTGTAGTGTTCAAGGCAAGGCTATAAGTACTGCTAGGGAGAGAGAGACAACAGGAGATACATTTGTTATACAGACCACTAAAACTCCAGCTACATACCTAAGCTGAAGCATTTCCTTCTAAAAAGTGTTCTGCTCTTTAGAATTTACTTTTGGTAATAATGCTCCTTCTATTGTTGGTGAACAAAATAAAATATATGAAATTGAAAGATTCACAAATTAGCTTATTTGTCTCTTTGCCCTTTATTTTGATATTTGAATCCTATAAACACCTATGGTTTGCTACTGTTTCATTATGTTGGACTTGGAAATTCCAAAAGAAATGTATGCTTCTGAGAAGTACTTGTCTGTTGCAAGTTTGTTATTTCACTGAAGGTGTAATGTATTAGATCCTGGCTTGCCCCACTGATTTCTAGGCAGTAGGTTTGTTATTTTACTGAAGGTGTAATGAATTAGCTCTTGGCTTGACCCACTAATTTCTGAGCAGCTCTTGTCTATTGTAAGTTTGTTATTTTACTGAAGGTGTAATGTATTAGATCCTGGCTTGACTCAGTGATTTCTGGGCAGCTCCTGTCTGTTGTAAGTTTGTTATTTTACTGAAGGTGTAATGTGTTAGATCTTGGCTTGACCCAGTGATTTCTGGGCAGTTGGTTTGTTATTTTAGTGAAGGTGTAATTAATTAGTTATTGGCTTGACCCACTGATTTCTGTGCAGCTCCTGTCTGTTGTAAGTTTATTTTACTGAAGGTGTAATGTATTAGATCCTGGCTTGACTCAGTGATTTCTGGGCAGCTCCTGTCTGTTGTAAGTTTATTTTACTGAAGGTGTAATGTGTTAGATCTTGGCTTGACCTAGTGATTTCTGGGCAGTAGGTTTGTTATTTTACTGAAGGTATAATGCATTAGATCTTGGATCTTGCCTTGACCTAGTGATTACTGGTAGTGATCTTCAGACTGCTTACTGTATTATAGCTTTAATTTACCAGTGTAAAATGTACAATCATTGACATATTTCTTAGGAGCAGAACAATGGGAAATACGACTGTTCATTAATATACTCTTACAGTACATATGTAAGGGATTTCTGATAGCATATGAGAAATGCCATCCTGTGGCTTTTTTTCTACACCAAGTCTCCTTCAAAATTGAAGCGCCTTTTTCTTTGTCATTATGGTTGATTGAATGCCCGCTTATGTACTATGCATTCTTAGCTTGTATTAATATAATCAGATTACCTACAAAAAATGCAGACCAACTAAATTAAAGCAGAAAGCACAGCTTTCAACTGTGCATCAACTTGATGTTTATATATGGAGGCCTAGGCAAGGGAGAGAGTATATAAATTACTGCTCATAAAATTATGACTTAACATGTCAAGATCCCTGAGACTAATGTTTCCTTAAAGGAAGCACAACTTGAAAAATACATGGTCTGCATATTTCTTCTGTTGGACAGTGCATCCTTCACCCCCTTTCCATTTATTACCACATTCCAACTGTCCTTGACTTAATAAAATCCAGGATCATTGCATGTTAGAAAAACAGGATCTTGTTCTAATTATGGCAGTTTCTTATTAAATGTGCTATTTCAGATGGAGAAATGTTTTATATATCTTTGATTATCTGTCAGTGTTTGCAAAATGAAAATTCATAGCCAGGTCTTCTGGTGCAGAGAAAAGAAGCTCTGATTATAATCCAGGTGATCAGAGGTTGGCTTTTGGTTCCGAAGTCTGTTGGAGCTGGTGTTGTGGAAGAGATGAATTACGAGGCCTTAGCTTGCTCACCTTTTCTTTAGGGAAGAGTCAGACAGCACATGTTTGGACAAACATTCCATGGCAGAAACTCTGGTGCAGTACAGGGATCACAGATAGGTGCTGTTTACAGGGGGTGGGGGTGGGGTGGGGTCATGATTACATTGCATTTTGAGGGAAAAATGTCAGTCACAAGGCTCACTGCACACCACCCCTTTGAGGTTATGAGTACATACAGTAGTCTGATAGCAATGAACAAAGAAACTTCCTATTGATACCTATTTTTCTGCAATTGACTGTCATCAGTGGTAGAAAGGGACTGACAGATAGGGTAGAACATGATGACTGGTAGCCAGCAACTGGAATATGATTAATATTCACAATCTGATGAGTTGTATAATGTAAACTTCATGCAGACTCTTCTCTGTACTGCATTTTCTTACCACACACTATATTGACAAGTTCTAATCATATTTGGCCTTGCTACTAGTCACAAAAGTAGCAGGGACACAGATTTTATTTAATCAAATTACAGCTATGTGTTTTTATTGATATTTCCTACTAATATGTTAATACTGTTTATTGTGCTAGAGTTTTGTTCACTTAAGACATTTTTCTTGCTAATTTTCTACTGACAGTCATACCTTTTAACCTTTAAGAGCAAGAAATCTGGACAAATCCCAAACTAATGGAAGGACAAAGGCCCAAAAATAGGAACAAGTTTTAAATATTGCTCTTATCAACTTAAAAAAGTTGTGAAATAATAAAAATTGTATGCTTTAATACATTTTTGCTGATTATATACAGTTTGTTTAACATTAAACACCCATTTACTTATATACATACACAATATCTGATCTATTATAATAGTCTTTATTAGCATTAACTTCAATTATAGTTATTTCATGACAGCTGACTGCTTCCTATCACCCACTCTTACCATGACTTTTTTATAATGATTCTTCCTTTCCATAAAGATTTTACATTTTAACCCATATTTATTATTATTAATGAGCATTTAAAATGAGTAATTATGCTTTATACTAGTTTTTAGTTTTTAGTTGACAGCGTGTTTTTGCACAGAATATTCAATGTTTAACATTTATCTAGATAGCATTTTGTTCTAGCTATGTATATTTAAAAATGTGATATGCTAGCTTGTTTTTAACTGAAACTGAATGTAAACCAAGCTCAATGAAAGTGATTGAATGCATTCTATTTAATTTAATTTAATCAATTAATCAATCATGCACATTAACTTTGGCGCCCTTTTGTAGTACTTTTAATATATAATATATAATATATAAGCAGAAGTTTTCAGTGTTTTTATATTGTCTGATGAAGCGTAGTAGATGCTATGCGAAAGCGCTCACTTCAATAAACTTTTTTCTTGTTTGGACTACCTTTGGATTACTTTGAAATTTGTACTGGACTGTTTTATGCTGGCTAAACTGGATCTATTATTGAAAACTTGAAGTATTTCGTGGTGTCTATTATCTCACTCACCTCTCTACTACAGGTACTCTCTTCAGCTATCGGTGAATTTTTTATTATTTCACAGTCTTTTTACTTCGGTTATTTCACCAATAGCACACGATGGAAACTGTCAACATAGAATTAGATTATTCTCCAGGGACGAGGGACGCCTCAGCCATCTTGATGGGTCTTTTACATCAACAGGCAAACCCTTTATTGGCTCTGGATTTATCATATACCAATAATGCTGTTCCTGCTAACGAAGAAGGCAATGATATTGCGGAGTTTAATACCACACCAAAGGAGCTTGAGGACGATATGTACAGGCTACAGCGGTACGTCTGGCAAAGACAGCATTTGGAGGCATGCCTACACCATCATATCGTGCCGAGGGGGATGAGGGTCCTCTGCATGCCGACCTATGGAGAGACACATCCCACACTCCTAAAGAAATGGCAGGATCTTAACATTGACCTCGGGTTCAGGTACATTAAGTTACTGCTTGAGTACTTTAATCCAATAGAAACTGATTTGCGTAGCAAAATTGACCTTACCTTTAAAGATTTAAATGATCGTTTTAAAACAGAATACTGTGTCAAGAAAATACATAATATTTGCCTTCAAGTTAACGCATTTAGTGAAAGGCTTAAAGCAACCAAGTTACGCAAATTGCAAAGGGACTTTAACGATTTTGCTTCTCGGCAAATATTTGTTTGGCCGAAACGCAATATAGCTGCTCAGAACTCAAATAGCAACACTGATGATGTGAGTCATTTATCTTTGAATGATTTATCTAGCAATGCTCAGTTTGCTACGGACAAGTTTGTTCGTAGTACAAACAACACTTTGGTAAACAATGGGTCATTACCAGCTTCCTCTTTGGAAGGAGTTAATGTTACATCTTCCACTGTGACTGACACCCCACCTCCCAACCAACAAGCACTGAAACATTTGTCTGGTAACTTAGGAGCCAGACCGAAGGATTCACGTTCTGATAATCCTTCCTGTCCTTCTCCTTCTTTTTTACCTTACCCCGTGAAACAACAGTTTTACAACAGGGGCCAATCAACAAGTCGAGGACCAAGGAAAAGGAAACTTTCAAGAGAAAATTACAACCCAATAAGAAGAACAAGAATGTGACTGAATTATTGTATAATTATTCTGGTTTTTCTTTTTCTAACTCTGACATTTCATTACTGAATCGAGGGCTTAATTTTATCCCAGCTTGTCCTGACACTATCAGTCAGGTACTTATTGACCTTAGATTGTTTTGCAGACAAGTAGCTTTGAAACTGTTTTTTAAAGATAGAGGGGATTCTACTAATGCCACTGTGAAGACTACTTTCAAACGCAAAAGCACTTTTATGCCTCCTTTTCCACACAACATTGAATGTTTTTTAAATTTATGTGAACAAGATTTTTATAATTTATTTTCAACTAGAATGAAACCATGTTTTTATAATCTTACTTCGGAAGAATTCATTTCACTAAAGTATTTAAGAAATTGTAATGAAATTACCATCAAACCAGCTGATAAAGGTGGTGGGGTGGTTATTTTAGATACTACTGACTATAATGTGAATATGCATTCAATGCTTGAAGATGATATAACATACACCAAAATGACGCTGTATGACATCAATAGAATAATTAAAAATGTACATGATGTTTTATACGACCTTTTAATGTGTAGACAAGTCAGTGAAGAAATGTATAATTATCTTCTTATTGATAATCCCACCATACCAATAATTAAGGGATTACCTAAAATCCACAAGAACCAGTACCCCATACCATTAAGACCTATTGTTTCGGGGGATAATTGGGTCACTGTTAACATTTCTTCTTTAATTGAGTCTTTACTTAGACCCATTGTTGATTCTTTTGCATCTATTCTAAAAGATACGTATCAACTGTTGGATTATTTAACAGATGTACATTTAACTCCTAATGAACATGAATATCTTTTGATCACTTTAGACGTGAAAAATCTTTTCACGTCTATACCTAATGATCTAGGCATTGAAGCTGTAAGAGAATTATTATTAAAGGAAACTTACTTTACTAATGATAGGCAATTGCTGATAGGCCAATTGTTAGATTTGGTTCTTAATAATAATGCTTTTATGTTTCTAGATGACTATTATCTACAACAATGGGGGGTGGCAATGGGCACTCCATGTGCCAATACGTATGCCAACTTGGTTGTTCTGAGTTGGGAACGGAGTTGCCTATTTCACCACCCCTCTTTTTCTAAAATAAAAGTCTATAAACGCTTTGTGGATGATATTTTTATCATCTGGGAGGGCACTGAGACTGATTTTAAGGACTTTCTAACATATTTAGAAACTACATCGACCTTCCTCAGATTCACTATGGAATGTTCCCATGTAAAGGTTAACTTTTTGGATATAACACTCAGTATCACTAATGATGGCTCTATTGCATCAACACTTTATAGAAAGCCCACCTGGAAGAATACCCTTCTTACCTTCGATAGTATGCACCCAAGATACATCTTCCGTGGTATAATTAAAAGTCAGTTCATCAGATTAACCAGACTTTGCAAGGATGATGATTTGTATTCTGAAGCGAACCGTTTAGAACAACTTTTTAATGAAAGAGGTTATCACCCAAATTTAGTTACTAATATTAAAAATAGTATTATTGGAAACATACAGACAGACAACAAGTCCATTAGGACTACAAAAAGAGAAATTATGGCCACACAAACAAAATTTGTGGCCATAACTATAAATTACACCAGCAACACAAATAGTATAAAGGAAGTTTTTTACAATAATTGGAAGATTTTAATCATGGATCTAAATACTAAGTTGATTGTAGGAGACAAACCTCATTTTATGTATAGGAACAGTCCAAATCTTAAATGGATATTGTGTAATGACATTTATTTTACCCATTCAGCAGCTTCTTCTATTAGTCGAAGAACAGGTACCTTTCCTTGTCATAGTTGCAATAGATGCAATTTTATTTCTGAGGTGCAAGAATTTCACCATCCCACTATGAACTATATCTTTCAACCAAGATTTTTTGCAACCTGTTGCACAAAAAACCTTATTTATCTCGCCACATGTAAGAAATGCCAGGCTTTTTATGTTGGGCTAACAAAAAGATGTTTGAAGGATAGGATATACGGCCATCTATACGACATACAGAGAAAAAATGAACAGAATGCTCTGGCGAAACATATAATAGAGTACATTTCACACAAGTTTTGTTTTAGAGTTTTAGAGATAGTTATTACTAAGAAAAGAGGTGGTGATAATACTACACTTTTGAGTAATAAAGAATTGAAATGGATTCTAAGACTAGGTGCCCACATATTCCCTGGTATAAATAGCTACATTTCTATGAAACCTGTCTTAGAAACTAGATGAGTTATATACTTTATTTTATTTTATTTTAAAACTTATCTTGGTTTATATGCTTCTTATTCTTTTTAAATAAAGCATGAATTCATTGAACATAGAGTAACATCTACATGCATACATGCATATATATTTTCACATTTATCTTTATATTTTTTTATGTTTCTATATATATTTATTTCTATTTTTATACAATCTATACAATTCATATATTTTTCTATATACTTTTCTATATACTTCTGTGCTATTCTACTAGCTCTTTAGCATTTTACATTTCCCAGTTTTTAATATCATATTTATTATTATATTTATGTTTACTCTCATCAATATTTGTGATCATGCACTTTGTAGCTTTATTATGTATTAATATATACACTTTTACTTCATGCCTTCATGATTCATATTTTGTGGCGTACAGATTATATAATTTATATTAGTAATATCTATATATATAATTTTAAATTGCATATATAAATTGTATGCTTTAATACATTTTTGCTGATTATATACAGTTTGTTTAACATTAAACACCCATTTACTTATATACATACACAATATCTGATCTATTATAATAGTCTTTATTAGCATTAACTTCAATTATAGTTATTTCATGACAGCTGACTGCTTCCTATCACCCACTCTTACCATGACTTTTTTATAATGATTCTTCCTTTCCATAAAGATTTTACATTTTAACCCATATTTATTATTATTAATGAGCATTTAAAATGAGTAATTATGCTTTATACTAGTTTTTAGTTTTTAGTTGACAGCGTGTTTTTGCACAGAATATTCAATGTTTAACATTTATCTAGATAGCATTTTGTTCTAGCTATGTATATTTAAAAACATGATATGCTAGCTTGTTTTTAACTGAAACTGAATGTGAACCAAGCTCAATGAAAGTGATTGAATGCATTCTATTTAATTTAATTTAATCAATTAATCAATCATGCACATTAACTTTGGCACCCTTTTGTAGTGCTTTTAATATATAATATATAAGCAGAAGTTTTCAGTGTTTTTATATTGTCTGATGAAGCGTAGTAGATGCTACGCGAAAGCGCTCACTTCAATAAACTTTTTTCTTGTTTGGACTACCTTTGGATTACTTTGAAATTTGTACCGGACTGTTTTATGCTGGCTAAACTGGATCTATTATTGAAAACTTGAAGTATTTTGTGGTGAGAGAACCTGGTGTCTATTATCTCTATCCAACTTAAAAAAGTTCGTAGAATAACATAATTTGTGTTACTATGCATTTTCTGAAGGCTATAAAGTCTGAAACTTAAATGTATGTCATCATTTAATGACTTCACGCCTCAGTGATTTGCCAGAAGACCTCAAATTGTATGAGGAACAGACCAAAAATATGAGGCAAAAATCTGGCCATTCTGTGAACATTTGGACAGCTGAGAGGTATGCTGGCAGTAGGAAACTGTTGGTATGGGAATTGTGTTTGATCCTGGCTTAAGTTACAGTTGTTTTTCCAAATTGCTATAACCGCTCTAGTGTAGCTTATAAAGTGTTGTGCAATTCAGGATCTGATGCTGCTATATTTCACTGGGCTGTCCTGTGATGAATTTCCTTGTTACACACTTCTGAAGGATTGCCTACTTTTAACCAGCTTTGCAGCTGTTGCAGTATGCATAGTAACAAGGAAAGGTTGCACTGTATAGTTGCAAGTGGTTTGCTTTAAAGTGTTTATAGCTGTTATCTAACACTCCTGCATTCATCTTGTTCCATTGCCCAGTTTGTAAAATTGTTAACGGTTGTCATTAGTAGTACAACTTGACTCTGACCTCACTAAGATAAGAGCTCCTACTGCTGTTTGTTTATAGGAACTCCTTGTTGTTCCAAGTTCAGCAGCACTGCTATGTGTCAGTGTCAGTTGCACAACAGTACACTTGCCTTTGTTGCATAAGGCTGTGGGTTCTATTCCCACACTAGGTAGATCGAGCACTGGCACGCCAGAGCAGCATAAGAGGGGTGCTGCACTCCTCACTCTGTCAGCCTTTGAATGAGACATTAAACTGAGGCCCCATCTGTTTCAGTTGGTGGCAGCTCATGTGGATGTAAAAGATCTCATGGCACCTACTGAAAATAGTAAGGTAAGTTTTCCAATGCCCTAGCCAAATTTCTCTTAATAGTATGAATATCAGCTCTGGTCTCCCCTGAAAAGAGGCTACTAGCCTCGTAGGACTAACCCATTCAACAAAAGATAAATACAAATAAATGTGCATCATCACTGCAGTCTGCTTATGATAATTATTTTGTTGCCCACAGGTCACTGGGTCAAATTATTGCTGTTACAATATTTAGGCTAGTTGTTGACAGTAACTGTATTTGGCTGCATCCAGGAATTTGATAGTCAAGTTCATTCGAATCTATATCATATGATCACAAGATCATATGATCAACTTTCAAAAGATTGTTCTCAGGACATCAAACTGGCTTCTCCTCTGGAAGCTGGCAGCACAAACAACAGTGTTTTGACAGGGAAGGAAGTCCCCTGCTCCCCTCACACACCTTGTACAGTATATGTAACAACTCTTAGATTGTTCCACATTGAGCAAAGAGCAAATGCCTGACTCAAAAAATACCAACTTTAGATGGAAAAGCCAGCTCAATGTCCTGAGAATCAATCTTTTGAAAGCTGATCATGTGCTCTTGCAATTATATGATATAGACCTTTTCATTCTATTAGTGAAAATCAAGCCCTGGTGTGCACAATGTGTGGCAACAGAGCCAATTGCCAGGTGTACTGTTGAAGGCATCTAAGTATGCTGTTCTAGAGTACACTGAGCCTGTTCAGCTCTCCAGTGATTATTACCCCAAGTTTGTGTATTTATCTCTCATCACTGTAATTTCTGTACTGCACCAAACTATAGTTGTGTGCTACTCGTGGATCATAATGTGTGTAAATTATACAAGCAGTTCTGCCCTCATACTGTTGTTATTGTTATTAATAATGTATTTGTTGTTATTGCTATTGTATTTGTTTATTGTCCTTATACTACTGTAATTGTGTTGCAGTACTCTCAATTTAGATTATATTACAAATTTTTTTCCATACAGACTTATGTTATTGTTGAACCAGGATTAACAAATCTTCACCACAGTTGGTACCGTCCATAGCACCATATATAAATATATATATATATATATATATATATATATATATATATATATATATATATATATATACACACACACACACACACACACACACACACACACACACACACACACACACACACACACACACATATACACCAAATTTATATTTTCTTTGTATTGACTAAATTGTTTCAATAAAGCATTGTTGCCCTTGGTAATTTGATGAACCAAGCAATTATGGAAGCCCATATTATTTTTATCCCTTCAGTTGCTAGCCTCATTGCACGTGATATTCTGACAGAGTGTAGAAGTTGCAAAAGCCTCACTGAAAACTCACTGGACCAACAGGACATGATTTGTGAGTGGTGTAGTTATACTCATGATCTGGAGGCCGCCCTCTCACTTACACAGATGGCTGGTAAGCAACAGATAAACTCATCCATACCTCCACAAGGTCACAGGAGCATAAACTGAGGTTGTAAAAACGTCCCTTGTCAAGCCTCCAAAACTCAGGACTAAAGAGTATTAGTAGCAATCCACTAACAACACTTCTCCATATTCATACCTCAGTGAGTCAGAAAGTCATAGTAAAAGGTCACTCCATAATTGGGCTCACTGACTGTACAGTCACTGGGATGGACAAAGAATGGGTGACTTTTTGGTACCAGGCTCTATGATGCCCCTACCATTCCTCAAACATGATTAATATGATAACAGCAGGGCAGTTGTTGTTGTAGCTATGAATGTTCTGAGGCCCTCAACTCAGAAGGATAAAAAGGGAGCCATGTTGAAGCTTCCTATGCAAGTGTCATATGTAGGTAACATTCTGGCCCTGAGTAGAATTGTACTCTCTACCAGAATTATGCCCAGATACTAAGAGAAAGTGACTGGCTTTAAGAACTGATAAAGTAGTTGATGTCTTTCTAGTGGGATCCAGTATGTGGCAGTTTGAGATAAAATGAATGACAGCCAAAGTCCCTTCACCAAGGATAGCCTGCAACATTTATTCCATGGCAAGTCAGCACCCCCTCTTACTGGGTTTCATTGTCTATCACACATTTAGATTTGTTGGAAACTGGAGGATAAATATAACTATTTGTCAGAGAATCAGTTATCTGTAGACTGATTACCCACAATCCAAACCTACTAAACTTCCAATTCCTCTAAACAACACAAATTATCAATTCATAGCCTGCTATTTGTCTCCTTCCATGTTCACAGAAGACCACAAAAAATCTAAATGTTCTTTCTTAGGATTTTGGTAATTTCAGCTAACCATCAACCCATGTGAGCACTTAAACCAGAAGGGTCGAGTATGCCAAACAATTCAACCTGGTAATTGCTAACTCCCTTGTACAAATTATTAACCAGCACACAAGGAATCAAGATCTTCTAGATCTCAACAGCACTAGCATTGTCATTTTTCTACTACATTTACAGTATCCTCATCTCTCTTCAAATTCAATATTCTGCTTTGGGGCATCTGAACCATTCACAAATAAAACCTCTGATTCAACTAATTTAAAAGGACAGACCTATTACAACTATATTGTGAGGTCTCAGAATTCAGCTGCAAGATTTCTAGGCTCCATGAAGCCTCAGCTGTTACTGATGACTTGAATTTTATTACCATTTAACAAATGAAGTGCCCCCCAACTGGACAAAGTATATCAGGGAACATAAAAATCAAAAACCTTGTTGGGATGCCAGCATTAATAAGCTATGAAATAAAAAAAACACCATGTAAGCTATCAGAAGTCAACATCTACCTACATTAAAGACTTTAACATAAAGATCAGCATAAAATCTGAAAGTTTTCACAAGAAACATCAAAGCAGAACATGATTTAAAATTAGCATCCAAAACCAAGGATAATCACAAAATCTTATTTGCCTGTATTAGATTAAGAAATAATACACCACGATGATATGCATTAATTCATAATGATATTACCCACTCTAATCCTAAATAAATTGCTAATATACCTGCAGATCAGTTTGGTGCTGATTTCATACTAGGTGTAGTTGTTACAGTTTCACAAATTCCTAAAATGCCTTATTTCTTCCAGATATTATTATTATATGGAACATGTTCTAAATGCACTCTAAAGCTAAAACTACCATATCTATGGGCCCAGACAATATATCATACCCTCTCTGAATCCCACCTAAAACTGTTCACCTTAAGCGTAGCCAGAGAGTATGCTCCTGAGTTATGGAAAATTATTACCTTTATGCCCCTGTATAAAAGAAGCCCCACATCTGCATATAGGAATTATGATCACATCAGCCTAGCAAGTCTAATTTGCAAAGCTATGGAAAGTACTATATCTGATTTCATAAGGTTTGATTTTAAAAAATGTTATTGGCTCTAGACAGAAACCATATAATTTTATCAGTTAAAGGTCACTTCTACTTAGTCTAGTAAACATCTTCCAGAAAGTTACTTAACATGTAGATAGTGGCCATGCAGTTCCGACAACATGCTTGCAAATGGCCAAGGCCTTTCCCACTCTTCCTAATGCTGAAATTGTAAACAAGCTTAAAAGCATAAATGTACACATGTATATTGTAAGACAAATAGAAAACAAATAGAACTCATATAGTAAAAATAGGAAATGCCACCTCAGAAAGCAAAAAAGGTGACTGGTGGCATTCTTCGGTACTCAGAACTGACACACTTTCTGTTCAACATCTATATCTCAGGATTTCAAACCACCAAAGCATACATATGGCTGTATAAAAGGGCATATGGCAGCAAGCTGGAAGCTGTTTTTTATTAAGCATCTCAGACTTTGTTAACTACAGCAAGGACTTACCTATAAAGATCTGTGGTATGTAAGAAATACACTTAAATTAAATGTAAATAAGTACCGAGTTGTAACCTTAGGCAAACACGTCTCACAAAGGCATACAGTATATACAGCCTCCTATTGTACACTGATGCAGTCATTAGAGATCTTGGCACCTTCATAGACAACTCCTCTATACTTTGACCACCGCATAGCAAGAGTAGGCCAGAAATAGATTTTATCTGGTCAAATTTATAACTGAAGGAAAAGAATACATGTGAAAAGAAGATATCAATCGTCTGTACTGAGTTCTGATCAGACGAGTTATAGAAGATAATGCCCCTTTTACTCTTTATCTTTCCAAATCCATAGTACAGCTAGGAAGATCTTAGCAGTTCCTAACTGAAAAGATTACTGTTCTAAAGATCCTCAGTTATAAATACAGGCTTGAATTTTCTAGCTATTTCTCAGCTGCTTAATCATATTGGTATGGAGATTCCATCAATGTTTCAAACCCAAGTCCATTGCTGCAATAAACTCTGAGTAGCCAATTTTAATTCAAATATTAATTTGCACCAACATACTCAAACCACTTACTTTTATATGTGATATGCATATGGGGTACAGGAGCAGTACCTCATTTTCAGCCATGATCTGAAGAAAGTTATATCAGCTGAGCCTGAATGTTCCAAACATACTAAGTAATGATATTATTTCCTCAGCACAACCTGGTGTTTGATCCATGTTTGGAAATAGTACTAAAACAGACTGGTGAATACTGCTGGCATATATGCCTGTGCTGTAAAATATTAATTTAGTTTTATCAATTTTCATTTGTTAACCGGGTAGATTGGCTGGTCCTAAGACCTTTTTCAGCAATGACCTGGGCCAGAGAGGAAAGATGTTATATAGATAAACATAATTAACAAAAAATATCACAGTTTGTCCATTAAGAAACAAATAATCCATGCTTGTTGTTGCCTTACATTAGAGGTACATGCAGTATAAGTGCAAGCAAACATTGATTGCTACTTTGTGATAGAAACCCACATTAGGAGTACAAGGAGACACACAGCATTAATACATACAGGTAATAAAACATTGTACATAAATAATATATTGCATAACACTAAGTTGATTGGGGTAGATATTTAAACTATTTACAAAGCGCATAGCAGTAGTTAGCAGTGTTACTCATTTCCTTACAGGGCTGAGCAGGTTTGCACATTAGTGGTAGCGGCAGAAACTGCCAGTAAAAAGGCAAGGAGTAGAAAGTGAAGGAGGATAACAGTCAGGTAGAGCTGATGTTAAGAGTCAGAAGTTCATATTTCATTGCAATAATTATGCAGTTCTAGAGACAGAAGATTTAAAGTTGTATGGGTGACACTGAAAGATTTTCCGGAGAGAGGCTTCCCTTGAAGACAGCCAAAATAAAAGTCAAATGATAATTTAGTTATGTTTAGTTCTGATGGTTAGGACTCTGAACTGTTAATGAGCTATTTAATGTACACAAAGTACAGAGTCTGATAATGTCGATTTGCCTAATATGTGACCATGAGCAAGTCACTTAAGAGTGTACTCCTGCGTCACCCCTGAAAAATGATACTTCTATACAGCAGGATTATCTAGTTAACAAATGTCTTTAAAAAAGTATTATCAGCTATATTTTCTGTTTCAAATGTCTTGTCTTACAGACCAGCAGCTAGGGGTTCTCTGAAGTGATTGGATTCAATATAAAAAGAACAATTTCTTTGACGTTTGCTACATTAAAAATACAACACTATAGCAAATTATTACTTCATTGCAATAATATGGTACTGAACCTGTGGGTGGTCCCTTAAAAATCTTTGGTGTCCATCTTGTATTTATCCATTCAACATTTTATTTAACTTCTTTGCACTAAACCTTCAGAATACACCCAGTTTAAGCTTAAAAATCTCCCAAGAAATTAAAGAAAACAGTGAAGTAAAAGCACTTGAGATTATGTTGTTTCAGACCTTCTCATGAACCTTGTGACCTGTTGCAGACTGGCCTTTAGTCATAAGGCCTCTGTCAGACAGGGTGATGGCCAGCAAATCTTATAGCACACTTTGGGCTCCATGGTAACCAGCTAATTAAGAGAATAAAAGGCCACTGCTATTACCAAAGACAAATCAGGAAAACAGTCATTGCAAGAATAGTATATTTGTGGTCACTATAACAACCAGGTGCAGGCTGCAACATCACATTCTTTTTGTCTTTCGCACAGGCAATTTGCAATTTAAAATACTCCCTCCCCCATCAAAACCAGCCACACATGACATATTTCAAGGTGCATTTGCTAGATAAAACTGGCATGAATACCAGTAGCAATAAAACACAATGACTTTTAAATGTAGGGAACCATATCCCTTTAATTACATTAACCCTGTGTGCAGAAACTTTGGTTCAGGTATTTAAAACTGGAACTAGGGACTCCAGATAAGTTACTCACAGGCATAATTCATGCCTTCAGCCTGGTGAGCAAGAACAGGATATATTTCATCTCCATGTCTGAGGTTGTTAATATTTTTACTCAGTTTTCACTGTGGTGTCTGATCTATCTAACCCAGCATTTTGCATGCTTAAAATTTTATTTGTGAATAGTATTATTCTGTATTATATTTAAAACATACCTAAAGTATATGCACTGTATAAATGAAAATTTGGAACTGATACTGAAGTGCTGTGCGATCTTCACAATGCGGGTAATTTAGCATTAAAGGCATTAGCTGTGGCACACTCAATTTCGTATGCTACTCTCATCTGGAAAGTCAAATATAAAGTAAGATATCATGCTGAATCACAGAAGCATTCATAAACCTTTATCATGAAGCGACTGTACCGTGTGAAAATGTTGATTCTCCCTTAGAAGCATTACTTAACAATTGGTATGGATGCACACTGTATTAGCAAATATTCTGTGTATTTGTCTATTCATTATAAGCAGGTAGCTCTCTTTATCTCTCTGTCATGCTCAGAACCACATGAGGCAAATTGATTGTACTTCTGCTTGCTTAGTTTTTAGAATATCAAGGACTGTTTGCTAAGCTTTATGTAGCCTAGCACACATTGTGAGTTATCATCTTACTTGGTAGAAGAGCACATTTTGTTTCAATACCTTGTAACTGATTTGTAATATATGCTGTGTTTATTACTGATAATGCAGACAAGGTGTATATACAAGCAAAAGCAATGTGAATTGGACTTGGTTTTATATTTACATATTTTATGAAATCTGAAGAGGTAATTCATTCATTCATGTGGTTTTATAAACTAATGACATATTTTTATGGTGATTAGTATATCACTGAGGATTATAAAAACACAAATTCTCAGTGCAAGACCTCCAATGCTAAGGCACATCTGTATTTTTAATTGTTAAAATGTGACTAGGTATTTGTCTATAATGCTGTAAATTAAATCAGTCAGTCAGAAATTACTGATGGTTTCCAGTGCAATACTGTATGCATTTCCTACACTGAGACAGCAATGCATGTATCCTGATGCAAAGCAGTATTTTAGTAAGCCGTTCAGTGAATGATGGAGTTTTCCGTCACTAAAATGTATAGATATCTGAATCTATACTCCTTCAGTCTGCTCTCACATACAGTGTTTTGAACATATTCACACACATATGCATGAAAACAAATCCATACAAATCAAATAACTGGATCCACTTTTGTCAGTGAGTATAATATCTGAACATTAATATCATGGACCACTATTTTCAAATATGAGTGCATTGTCTGTGACTTCTGCAGTTTCAGTCTTGTTTATTTCTGATATGTTGGTTATGAAGGGAATGTTGAAGGTACTGAGGTGAGGTGCTTGGGGTTTTGTGGACTTTTAACAGGCAAATCAACTGAAACTGCATAAAAAATTTTAAGTGAGTGCTCATTATCATAATAAGACTTTCAATGTGTGATCCATCCTTGCCTATTCTTATAGAATGATATTCTTGTACCTTTTCTTCAATACCTATGTGAGGACTAGGTTTTAATACTTTCTCTATATACATCTTGCCTAATATGTCTGCCCAGTGATGCTCATCTATCTTACTTAAATGATTTCTAATTAAATCTGGATTTGTTATTTTTATATTTTCTAATTATTTTCTCATTATAGTCTTCTATCTTCTTAAATTTCATCTTAATGCTTCTGTGGTTTCACATGGCAGATTCACATTCCCTGGCATTCTTTATTTATTATTTCAGTAAACTTTTTCAGAATAGAATGTACCCATGTCTTTTCTTGATATACCAGTCCAAGTCTATCTATTTATCATTGTTTTTATGTCTTTTTTTGTGAAATAGTATCTCTCTTTTTTAGTTTCTCTTTTATCAACCTCAGTCTTTTTTAAGATATTCCTTCTTTTTCTTCTTCTCTTTTTCTTTCATTTCTTTTTCCTTCTTATTATTCTTTATTCTTTTTCAATTCCACTCTCACAGTTATTTCTTCCACCAAAAATTTAATAATATCAAAAAGTAATTCTTTTGGGGTAGCTTGCAAAATGGCTGCACACCGATCAACAGCTTACATGCATACATCCATGCAAATATTTCAAACACTGTCATTAATGCCCTTCTAGTCTGCCAGTATTCCAAAATTCTTGTTCCTGTAATAAGTGTCCGAGCTTTTCTTAAAAATATATAACTAGTGGTTGCTTTAATTTAATTTGGCAGTCTGTTCCATGTATCCACTGCTCTCTCAGAGAACCAATTAGTACAATTCTCCTTCCTACATAATCTTCTACATATGTTGTCTGATGATTCTCTACTACTTTTTGATAACCCCAAACATTCCCTGAGATAGTTGTCTCTTAATGCCCTATATACCTGAATAAGATCTCTTAAATATCAGTATGAGACACTGTACAAGGTCAGATATTTTAATCTTTCATTATAACTTAAATCTCCACATCCATGGATGCCCTTGCTATATTCCACTGTACTCTTTCCAGTTTACTCATACTTGTTTTTTTAACAAGATTTCCATATTGCTATTCCCTACTCAAGTTTGGGCCTAATGTAATTAACAAACAACAATGTCATCATTTCTGATCTCCTAGACTTTATAAATCTTTTTATACAACCTAGAGTCTTATAATGATCATTAACCAACTGGTTGATATGATTAGAAACACTCAGCGCTGGATCTACCCATATACCCAGGTTCTTAAATGCATCAACAGTTTCAATCACTGTGTGCTGTATTAAATATTCACTTTTCCCTTTATGTTTCCCAAATCTCATATGCTTAAGTTTTGTTGTATTTATTAGCATATTATTATCATGTGCCCAAATAGTCAATTTGGTCAAGTTCTTTTGCAGACATGCCTTATCTGTAACACATGTAATAATTTTACCCAATTTCAAGTCATCTCCATACAGACTGTAGAACACCTCATTTAAAAAAGATAGGTCTGGGGATTCCAAGATGTTTGCCGATCATTAGGCATATACTCATTGCAGCTCCAGTAACTGAAAACCTCATCTACATAAAACTCTCCTCATAATGTGTTAGTTCTAGTTTATTTAGGTACAACAGTGCTAATTATCTCCTGATGAAAGCATCATTAAGCCAATTTTAAACTCCAGACTACAATTTCATCAACTTACTGTCTTTGCTCTTTGGTGAGGAGACTGAAGCCGCATGGTGCCAGCCTTATTCTGGAAGATCAAGTCTTGCAAATAGAAGAAAACAGAGAAAACAAAACTCATTAAAAATGACTAGCCAGTAAGAACAAATGGATGCTGAGACTATCAAAACTAAGTTCTCTTCAACTGCTTCCCCAGAAAAAGACATAGCCTCCAAAAGGCAAAAAAAAAACGCACTAAAGGACAGCAAGAAGCTAGTAAACTGGCCTTAAGATCTAAAACAGATGCACTGTACTCTATCAATGATCTTAGAACAGCCTTGCAACCACTACAAAATGAAACTCAAGGCTTCTCAGAAAAATTAATTACATTTGGGTCAAATTTGGTTCAAATTTGGATCAGACTAAACCTCAGTGAAGCCAAAATCACAGAGAATGAATCAAAAATTAATGACCTCCAGATCAAAATCAAACTGAATGACAAAATTATTAATGATATACAACAAAAAATAATAGACCTGGAACATCACAGCTGAAGAAATAATAATATAATAAGAGGCATACCACAGAAGTTCAACCATACACAACTAATAGTTATAATAAAAGAAATCCTAGAGGCATTACTTGACAATAAAAGCTTATCCAAGGAAATTATTGAAAGAGCTTACCGATCGGTATGGAAGACCCAAGATGAATCTATCCCAAGACAAATATATGCTAAAATATTGACTGCTTCACATGTTATTGCTATATTAATGGCAGCTAAGCAAAAAAAAGTTTTTAACATGGAGATGCCACAAAATAACTATATCACAATACCTCCTGATTCCTATTAAACTCCAGAGACAGGCCTTGCCACCGTACTGCTCCTACCCCTATTAATAAGAAAATCCGATTCCAAATGCGATATCCTGCAATTCTGTCCTTTCAACACAAAGACTAAAAATTCCAAGTCACAACAGCTGATGAAGCAAAAACAGCCTTTACTAAAGCATTCAATGAACTACCTAACCTATAAACGTACAAAACAAAGCATAAAATTCACAAAGCAAATCTGGACGGGATAAAGAAGAGAAGAATATAATTAACTGTGCCAATATGCTGAACTTGATCTTTAACTTCACACTAATATCTAAAAATTATCGGCTCATCTGCTGTGCATAAAACTATTTATGGTAACTAGTATGATAAACTAGTTATGGTAAACTACTTATGGTAAGATTTCGGCTTAAACTGATCAGAAGTTTCAAAATGTTGCACGTCTATCATTACCCAAATTTGTGGTATCCACATCCCTACTGCCTTAAACTAAAATCTGGCTTCATGAAAAACTATACCTTTCATGCTATCGTAACAATGAAAGTTAACATCCAAGAGTCGACTATCAGCAGTTAAACCTACATGGTCCAACCAACACAATGTTACAGACATATTAGCCACATCAGAATTTTGACTCAGTGGATGCTACATACACAGGTCTAACCAAAACACAACAAATTTACATCAGTTTGGAAAAGAAAAGCCAACTAAAAGCAAATAGATATGAGAAAGGAAAACAAAACAAGGGCTTTAAATACTTTATCTGGCATTTGCATCATTCCAGAATTCCACTGACCTGGGAAGTTTACCAACCACTTCTGCTCTGAGGTTAAAGTTCAGTCAACTCATACTTTAACCCCTATGTGACGCAGCATCTCCAATGAATGGAGATTGTACACAAATTCTCCAATACCAAATTCTTGTCTTCAAACCTGAATATGGATGACATCATACGCAACCCTCTGCGGAAAAAGAAATTGACTTCTCCTATGTATGTAACCTACTTCTTTTATCTCTGCTATTACGCTGAACAAAGAAAGTATCTCTACATTAATATAGACAGGAATTGTAATGTAATACAATATCCAAATCATTTCAGATGAAGAAACGACCACATCTACTCTATATACTTGATCTAAGCAAACAAAAAGAGTCAAGATTATCTCTGCTGTAAAATATGTAAAATTGATATTCAAGAACTATTTGAGTAACTATGTATTGCTTTTTGTGATCTAAACTATATTCACTTCCTATACTCTAGATAAATAGTGCATTTCTGTCTATTTCATTTTTATCAAACTAAAAGATTAACATAGGCATGTATTACATTAACAAAAAAGAAAGGACATCATTATTACAGGTAAACTTATACCTGACAGATCTACTCTAACACCAGTAATCTAGACATTGGTAACATCTGCTATCTGTACAGATTAAACTTCATCCTTTTAGATGCCCAACCTTATACGTGTTATATAACCTTAAGTTTATTTTTAAATATGCTGAGCCTATTGTGCTGTTAATCATCTGTGAACGATATCTTTGTACATTTTTTATGCCTTATAAAACTAGTTGTAGATGCTCAATTACATTGTTTTCATATTGAACATAAATGTATATGTATTTACACTTCCAGTTCACTACTACCCCACCATGGAAAACGGCTATACTTCTCTTGCAGCATACTGCTGTACTGTAAATAGTTCACAATTTCATTGTAACATCAGAATCTCTAATACATGATGCTCCTATTTCTACTATAATTACAATCCATAGAAGTGCAGCACTATAGGAGACTGTTCCCCACCTACAATACAGTACATTATCAGGAATAACGTAAATACTACTTTTTCTTGTTTTAGGTAAACTCATATCAAAGGAGTAGCCGACAGTATGAGCTGCATAATGATTGTTGATACTTGAAATTGTTTGACATGGTTGTTTTATATCTTCCTGCAATCATATAGCAACACCTCATGCACAACACACACCTACAACCCATAAATCCTCACATATATCTTTATTTCAGGGAGATACGTGGTTAGGCACTAAGTCAGTTGTAGGAACCATGGATGCCACTCAAAATTCACCACTAAGTTTCTTAGCACCCATACTAAAAGTTCACAACAATATAAATAACAGCATAAATTTCAAACACAATCAAAAACCCTAACTTAAAATATTTAGAAAATGATCATAATTGACTCCTGGAATATCAATGGTCTTTGTCATAATGAAAAAAGAAACCTTGTCATGCATTTATTATATCAGAGCAAATCAAATATTTACCTTCAAGAAACACACCTAACCAACAACCAATGGGAAAAAGATAGGGCTAGAAATTGGATTAAACAAATCATATCAGCTGGTAACAATACCGCTTCAAAGGGCACTGCCATTATAATTAAAAAATCTTTCCCAGGAGAAGTCATAAATAACAAATCTGAAATAAACGGCTATTGGTGTTACTTTACCTGCTCCTATCCCTGCTTAAACAATCATACCATATTTCTTAACATATATAGCCCCTGCTCTAACCAACAATACTTTATTTACAACATTTACAATTTACTACTAATATTCCCTAATCTCTACCTTATTGTTGGGGGTGATTGGAATGCTCTAAAAGACAGCTCAAACAAAACTAGAAAACAGTCACCCCAACTAACTTTAACCTTGCAGGAACTTATAAATAACTTCAACTTAATAGACCCATACCTAGTTTATGAACATGACAGATCAATATACAAATGCACTTTTTTCTCTGCCTCGCATAAGGCCTGGTCTAGAATTGATTTGTTTCTGGTTTCAGCTTCCTTTTCTAATCAAATTCTCAAATATGAATTAGAAGCAAGAACAATTTCAGACCATTCCAAAATTTCACTGACTCTTAATCCAACCTATCATAATAACACTAGGGATGGTTCTTCAAACTGGTCATTAAATGTTAACCTATTGAAAAGGGAGGAAGTAATAGAAGAAATCAAATCTATCCTAACCCAACTGGAACTTGACTTATTCTCTAGTGATATACCATATGATATACAGTGAGCAGCTACTAAAGATAACATTAGAGGGGTTCTCATCCAGAAAGCATCCATTTACAAAAAACGTGAACAAGAACAAAAGCAGCTACTTGAGAACCAATTAAAGGAAATAGAACTAAAACTACAAAATAAATACTCCTCTGACTTAGCTGATAATATGCATGATATTCAGAAAAAAACTCTGCGCACTTCAATTACAGAAACAATCCCTTACTGAACTAACACTTCTTTACAGATATTTTGAGTGGGCTCAGGTCCCCTCCAGAACACTAGCCAAACTGATTAATATTAAAGAAGGACCCCAAAACATATCAGAGATATGTTATAAAGGCAAAACTCTGTACAAAAATTCACATATAATTAACTCTTTTGCTGAAATATATAACAATATCTTGGTCTATATTAGATACTCAAAGAGGCGTTTCATCCAACACCTCCTCATTGACCCGTAAACCATAAAAACACAAAACGGCGAATGTGCATATGAGCAATTTCTTTCCCTGGGAAAGAAATCGCTTTCGCTTACCCTAAACAAAAAAACACATCACTACAAATAATACAAAGGTTGAGCTTCACCCCCCATACCCCAATGTGGGGGGATGTGCCCCCCACACCCCTTAACTAAATATACCAAATCTGAGATCGCACTACAGTGGGAAAAATGGCAAAGTAACGGAGGTGTCCAAGCAATTTCTTTCCCAGGGAAAGAAATTGCTTATATGACTGTTCATTGTTTTGTGTTTTCGTTATTTAATGGTCCATGAAGAGGCATTCGATGAAACACCTCTTTGAGTATATAATAGGAACCCCAACATCTATAGCCCGCAAAACAAATACATTCTGACTTATATGATAAGTTCTTAAAAA
The DNA here is from genome assembly GCF_019279795.1 of Protopterus annectens. Classification (NCBI taxonomy): domain Eukaryota; kingdom Metazoa; phylum Chordata; order Ceratodontiformes; family Protopteridae; genus Protopterus; species Protopterus annectens. Next base: position 357,303,469 of record NC_056734.1, on the reverse strand, counting down.
GTCTGTGTTTTCCCCATATAAATGAAGTGCAAAACAATCTATTAGCTAGCCCTCTTACAGCTGATGAAATCAAACTAGCAATAAATAAACTAAAAATAGATAAAGCACCAGGCCCTGATGGCTTTGTTGCTGAATTTTATCAAAAATTCAACCCGGAACTATCCAAAATCTTGCTTAAAATATATAATTATATTATACTTCACAAAATTTCAGATAAATATATAAACAACTCAAAAACAATCCTGATACTAAAACCACACTCTGATAAAACAAATCTTTTAGCTACAGATCTATTGCTGTCACGAACGTAGACATCAAAATTCTTACTTCTATATTAGCATGTCAGATACAAAGGATTTTAACTACAATAATCTCCCCTGAACAACTAGGTTTCATGCAACAAAGGCAGTTATGCACCAGTACTCTCTCCCTAGACATCATAATGATTCTACTAGCTAAAGATAAACACTCAATATATGCCGTAACAATTGATGCCACCAAAGCTTTTGAAAATGTTGATCTTAATTTATTATTCCTAAATATGTCATACTTTAACTTCCCCCAAACATTTATAAATATCACAAAAATGCTTTATGCAAATGCCACTACTATTCTCTATATTAATAAAATGCTATTTCAACCCATTAAAATAATCAATGGAACCAAACAACAATGTCCCCTTTCGCCATATCTTTTTAACCTCTACTTTGAACCTCTCTTACTTCTCATCACTCAAAAAACATACCATCACATTCCCAAAATCTATAATACTGAATTAAAATATTCAGCCTTTGCTGATCATAATATCTACTTTGAGTTACCAAACACTGACTTACACAAAATTTAAAAATCAATCAGCTACTTTTCTAATATAGCAAACTACAAAATGAACTCTTCAAAATCTGCTATTTTTTCTTTAAATCCCTATAACCACATATAATCCTACTTTTCCTCTACTGAAATTCCAGTCAATTACACAGTAAAATATCTGGGGATAAAATTTGCCCACACCCACAAAGTTCTGATGAAAGCCAATCTTCAAAAAACATGGCAGCAAGTGGAACAAGACATCTCTAGATGGAAAAATATTAATCTATCCCTTTTGTCAAGAACTGCTATCATCAAAATTAATGTTTTGCCCAGGATTCTATTACATTTAAATTCTATCAACTTAAACATCCCCAAAAATTCTTTAGCAAAATGGAAACTACTCTTTCTAAATTTATTTAGTTCCCAAAGACAACAAGAATTTGCTATGAAAAGCTTATACTCCCAAAAGAAAAAGGAGGATTGGGGCTCACAGACTTCAAGCTATACTATCAAATAATAAATGCTAACCATCTAATTCAGATCTCGGACTATGCTATAGCTTGTCATTCATGGTCTCCAACCTAGGTGAAAATCTGATATAACCATCTTTGTTTACTTCACATCAATCCCAAATCTATTCCTTACTTACAACCAAAAAACAACTTCATAACCAAAATTCACCCCTTAATTAAAACAAAATAATCACTTTTCAATCCTTAATTGCATCTCTACATTTGAATCCCAACTTAAAAATGAATAACAAAATGATTGACTTCAACAAATATTCGCAAATCAAAGATATTATGGTCTGGCAAATATGCCATCTCAAAAATGTCAACATGGATGAACTAAGATCCCATTTAGGCGCACCATGTAATTGCGATCCCATACTTAGACAATTCAAGTCTTTAATAACAATAAAATATTCAAACACCAAAACAGATGAACAAGAGATTAAAACAAGCCAACTAATCATTAAAACTCTATCTTAAAGAACCAAAAATCATCTCTCAAACCTATAAATTAATATCAGGAATTAAATATCAGTCTTCACTCCTTTACTCTAAATATTGGGAGGACATCAAAGAAAATATCTCAGTCAAGCAAAATTATGAAGCCATACTAAATACTCTAAACTTAACCCCTTTTAAGAATTTAATTACACACAATTCATGATAAATAATAATTCATATTATACCCCTGTGGTTCTTAATACATTTGATCACAAAAAAGCACTAGCCTGCCCATTTTTCTCCTTTGTCAGTGCTGACATTCTTCATATTTTCTGGAGTTGTAAGGCAATTTACAAATTATGGTGCTCTCTTAGAACACAACTTGAAAAGACAGGGTATGAAAAGAAATACATTTTCATGAGAAATTACAATTGTTCATATAACTCCTAAATCATTGACAGGGATACATACACATGTCCTAATCACAATGTGTGCCCTACGTAAATATTTTATAGCAAAAATTTGGTTAAATAAATCTATGATCTCCTGGGAAAATTTTAAAGTAATGGCAATAAAATACATATCTTCACATACATTGTTAACAAAAAACACTAAAAGAAGGTCACACTTCCAAGCTTACTGGAGCATCTTGTTTGACTAACTGCAATGACCCGCATATTAGAACCAAAATTCATGAAGACAACTTTTAATCAATAATACAAATGCATATATATCTCAATTTTTCTTTAGTCTAAATTATTATCTATAAATAAGTAAGTACTCCCTTCGATTTATATTCAAGGGGCATCCATGACGTAAATAATGTATATAGTTTTTCTTCTCTTTTCCACCTACTCATATAGTTCAACAAAAAAACAATACATTTTTCCCCTATTCATTTATCTTTCATTTCTCAGTAAACAGTTCTAAATAATTTACTTTCCATACCAAAATGTTATATACCATTTAACAGTAAATTCAGCTTAGATAGGAGCATTGTATATTCCTACCATAATGGTATGTTCTTGATTGTGCTTTACTTCTTTGTTGCTATATTTTGCATGCTATATTTTGTTTTCCTTGGTCATGTGAAACTAAAGTAATAAAGATTAAATTTGAAAAAAAAGATAGGCCTGAAAGATATGATCTGTGGGACACCCTGATTGTAACCATGAATTTCCCTTGTCCAATTACTGTATGATACTTGCCATGTCGTATTTTTTGGCCATGCAGTTATCCATCTTATTGAGAGTACATCAATATCTAGTTGTTCTAATTTATTGATTAGTATTTTGTGTATGACCCTGTCCAATGCTGAAATTAAATCTATATAAATTACATCATAGCATAATTTTTCATTCATTGTTGTTACTATACTGTCATTGAACATCATGTTACATGTGGTAATACATCTATTTTCAACATATGCATGATGATACATAGTTTCAAGCCCCAACCTTTCCAGTTCTGATAATTACTTATCTGATATTACCTTCACCATTATTTTTCTACAACATGAAAGTAGACTTAAGAGTCTATATGACTCTGGGTTTGTCCTACTTTCCATTCCCTTAAAGACAGGTTTAATAAGTGCATGTCTCCAATCTTGAGGAATCTTCCCATATTTATATGACCAAGTAAATAATAGATATAATGCCACTGTAAGTTCTTGATGAAGTATTCTCAGGTCATTATTACTAATTCTTTCTCCTACCTGGGCTTTGTTTTGATCCAGTTTGCATAGTTCTTTTTCAATATTATCTAATTTATTTTCAGTATCTGAGGTTACCTGGATGTCACTAAGACAACGTATCACTCTTTTTGTGGAGCCAAATTGTTTTGCAAAACATTTTGTAAATATATTTATAATCTGTTGTGTCTGAGAATAAATTTTAGAATCTACACGCAGTTTATCAATTTGCATGTCTTTATTCCTTCCACATCTTATGTATGTATAAAATGTTTTCCTATTATGCTCAATATCTGTATATAAATTTTCTTCAAATTTTTCTTGATCTTGTCTCACACTATGATTAATTTGTTTGTCCAGCTTGTTTATTTCAGTTTTCTAAGTTGTAGTTTGACCTCTTTTCCATTTCTTATATTTTTTGTCTCTCACCTTAATCAGGTACATTGATCTTATGGAAATATACACCCCTGATGTTATATGCCTAGATTCTAATATTAAACATTTTTTATTTTGTTTTTGCACTCAATTTCTCATTCAAAACTTTTCATGTTTCTTCTCCAGTTTTTCCACAATGAATGCATCACTCCAATTAGTTTTATAGTGACTGTTTTGTTCCATACAATCTGTAATTAATCTTCTGTGTATTGCTTTAGATTTCAGTTTGGCAGAATTATCTGGTAACAAATTAATTTTTATAAGCCAATGATCACAGCGCATGAATGGTGGTAAAACGAGACATGACGTAACAGTAATTTCTTTAGGAACATAAACAATGTCTAGTATGTTCTGTTCCCTTGTAGGTTGTTTAACAATCTGAAGCAATTGTTGTTCATGAATATGCATTGTGAATAATTTCCTTATTAATGTTGTTGAATGAATATTATTCCAGTCTATTTTTGGTAAATTTAAGTCTCCAGACACTATCATTATTCTCTACTGTGTTTTATGCAAGAAATGTATGAATTCCTCTAGGTCATTAGCACTTGACTTTAGTGGTCTATACACTCCAGGAATTGCTATATGTTCCAGGGTTGTCTTTATTGTTACATTTACACAATCTATAGTATTGGCATAGTTTGTGATGTGTGATACAGCCAGCTATGCCAGGAGAATTAGGGCAGTGAATGTGTAACATATGCCAGCATAGCTAGCTGGAATTTTGTAAAGAATTATATGTCATTTATATATCAAACTGATTTGTACAGATGCTTATGTTGAAACATTCATTTGTAACACTGCTTGTGTTAAAAAATGTACCAACAGTGGCTCCTGACTGTATTGTAACAGATTCAAAGTATATGTTTTAACAGAGGATACTGGATGAGAAGATGTTAATCTCAGTCCAGCTAACTTTGAAAATACTAAGAAATTAAATTATTTAATTTATGCCATAAAGATTGTGTGTTACAGTTCTGATTGCAGCCAGAAACAAAATGTCTACTAGGAAGTCTTCTGTATTGTCTTGAGCAGTGAACTAATTGCAACTCTAGAAGGATAGAAGTTTGAAATTATTTTTTGACTTCCAGAAGCTGCAACAGATCTTGGTAAAGTCTGTGTGTGTGTATTGTTGATACCTATGTGCTAAATTCTGGTGGCTTCTAGTCAAGGGGGTAACATGGGAACCAGAAGTCAGATAACCATATATATGTGATGTCCTTCTGTAATCTATCACTAAAATGACATTTTTAATACTAGATGAAGTCTCAGGGCAGTTTGTTTCTTGGAACCTGACATAGAAGGATCTCTCAACTACTTCATCTTTTCTTGCTCTAGTAAATACTAGGGAAGAGTAATTCTTTAGATCAGTCAGGAAAATATAGCAAGATTAGTTGAATACTATTTTTCTGTATCTGTGTGAATCTACTCATCTGTGTTATTTTAATAATTTCTGTGATTGAAACTCTGGTGTTTATTGTAAATATATATTCCACATTTTCTTGTTCTTTTATTATTTATTATTAAATATATTTAAATTTTACATTGTGGCTGGTCCTTTAGAGAATATTTTAACCTTTGAGAGTACTTATTTCTATTTGGTGACTCTGTGGCCACTCCTGAAATCCTTATTGCATTGGTCAAAACGCTACCATTTATATTAATATTACTTTCAGTCAGCATAATTGGGTAACCTTGTAAGAGCCTTAGAGTAGTTGGCTTTTGGAGTGTCTGGTGGCAGTAATGACCTTATATTCTAGGCAGAAGGGGGCACAGCTAGTAAATTTGTGCCAGCCTTTCCCAGGTGTGTGTGTGTGTGTGTGTGTGTGTGTGTGTGTGTGTGTGTGTGTGTGTGTGTGTGTGTGTGTGTGTGTGTGTGTGTGTGTGTGTATGTGTGTGTGTGAAAAATCAAATCTCAAAGAGTTTTTGTGTCAGCTGTTTGGAGCAGGGAAACAAAGCACTGGTTTCACAGAGAGAGTGGTGGAGGACTTGGCTTGGACACTCAGCTGAGAACTCAACTCTATAGCTGTGCCACCAGGAGTATTATTGGGAATTTGGAGAGAGAAGAGAAAACCAGCCCCCAGCCTGTGTTCCCTGTTTGCTCTTAATGGAAAATGTGCTTGATGCAGTGAGCTGCATCTGGAAATACTGCATGTATCTATTTTTGTTCCAAGTGAATGTTTCTCTCCTGTGTCAATGGTGAGGATTCAGGTTCCTATATTACTGGCCCAGGGAGGGGATGTCACAGGTGTTATCACTGAACATATAATAATCAAAGGTCTGATAACTATCTTTAATCCCTATCATAACACTTGCAGCTGATTTTTTGTTAAAGTGTCTCTTATAGTAAAAACATTTATACCCTAACAGAACCATGTTTCACAAACAATAACAACATCAATCTTGTGAGAACATAGAAAATTGTCCAATACAAAGATCTTTATTATTAATGCTCCTAGCTCTAACAACTATCAGAGATACATCAAATGTTGCTATCTGTGACCAGTTAAATTTTTGATATGGCAAAAATCTTTCCTTGAGTTTGCCAAATGTTGCAAAATATCTGCTGCAAAAATTCTCTTTCCAAATCTTGAGAAATGCACCCCATCCTGTCTGAACGCATGTCCTCAAAATTAGGCTTGGATGCTCTACACATTTTTTTTAAAATGGAACATTTTTTCTTGTAGTTATTTACCCAAAAAATATTTTATTCACAGTGACCTGATTCTCCTTTCTATGTGTGATTTGTTAAAAAGTATGTCCTTCCACCTGGACAAGCTATGCTATCTAAGAGAGCTGTATGTTCCCTATCAACAATCAGAGAGTCCTTGTGAATTAAATCATTTGTACTGACATGAATAAATACAGATCCATACTTCCTTACATTAAGGCATTCTAAAGCTGGTCTCAAAAAAAGAAAAATCATGCAAACAATATACAACTGAATTCCAAATTTAGTACAGTAAAGTTGTGGCTTTGAGTGTACAACTTCTGAAAGTCACACAAAAGCTGGAATTCATTTATACTATCTTTGGCAGTTGAACCTCTTTTTAAAAGTAAAGATCAATAAATCACAAACCAGGACAGGATTGTTTAGATAAGCTCTGCATTGTCATCTTTGCCATCTGTGTGAATTTATAGCTGACTAGGTCCCTTAGGATGGCTAGAGCTTGCCTGTCTAAAACCTATCCCTTTCTAACAACAAACAGTGAAAATTAAAAGTAATAGTAAAATATAACTCAAACTGAATCTTCTTGTCTATAAGCTATACATTCCTTCCTACAAACTGTGAAAAACAGTGTAAGACATACAAATTTAAATAAAACTTCTTTTACCAGGTGACTCCACAGTCAATCACAAACCAAGACAGGATTGTTTAGATAAGTTTAATTTCATCTCTCCCGGTGTGGAAAAAGAAACTGAGACGTAAGAGTGAGAAACTTTGCAAGTTTTAGTAAATTCAACTACTGACTAGTATGTACACTGCCTGGTTGCTATCAAAGTAGAAAATTAGAGAACATGAAAGAAAATCAAATAGAAATGTGAAGAGAAGACAGTGACTAGAATGAATCATGTAGCTGATCATCAAAAACCAGTTCATGCCCCAGCTTTTGTGCAAGACTCAGCTTTTAGTAATCCAGGAAAAAATAAGTCAAATGGGATCAGAGATGAACTCAAATATTAAAAGGCTGGAAAATAGAAAATGCTTTAAACATCTATTCAGATGAACCAATAAAACTGCAAAATGGTGAAAAGGCTGCCTGAGTATGAAACTGCTCTAGAAAAGTGTTTTCAAAAAAATGGTAGTTAGAAAACCTGAAAATTTCTGCTGTACCAAAGAAACTGGAAGGAACAAACTGTATTAATTTTATGAAAACACAAATAAGCAACTGGACAGGTATTTCACAAGGATTTGTTAATTAAAAGGGCACATCATGTGTAAACTCCAAACCTAACCATGTGACAGCAGCTAAGACCTGTATTACTAAAGTTGCAATCAAACCAGCAGGAACAATTGATCCTGATAAAACTGTAGCAAAATATCAAAGTATTACGACTTGAAGACTGAGTGTTTATAGAAAATGATTATTCATATTGCAAAGGTAGAAGCAAAGCAAAGGTATCCCAGCAATCAGGGAATGCTGAAAGGCAAATGTGAAATCCAAGCTGCTGTACCCATATGATTTCAGAATATTTTCTTTTCCTGGAAGATCAACATCATGTTTTGGTACAGAACATGCTAAGGAGGAAATACAAAAGTTTGTCCAAAAAAAAGTAAGGCATCAAACCGAAGGGGACTCTGCTTCTCATTCTTCTGATGATAAAGCTTATAGAGAGACTTTGCCAGTTAAATCTTTTCCAATGTTTCAAAGAAAAATGCTTGATAGACAGAAAAAAAAATCACAGGAGCTGACTAGAAGAATTGGGAGTACCTCGGACTTGAAGTGGAGTTGGGGGTTGGGAGATGGAGATAAACAGAAAGAAGGCTGACAACATTGAAATTAATAAATAAATGTGACTATAAAACATCAATCACATTTGTGAAGAAAAAGTGGAAAGATTGGATAATTTTTGACTTTGCTAAATGTGTGGGGGACTGAAATGTATATGCCCCACTTCATGTCATTAATGTTTGGAATGACACTGGAGCAAAGGAGGAATTAAAAAAAAAGAAACATAACTGTAACTAAAACAAATTCTGTTCTTATCAGTATTTGTATGGCAAGCTTCATGATACAATTTGTTGTAAAGTGTATTCTGTTATTGCTGCATGTGATAAAGACACAACAGTAAACAACTGCCTTTACTCCTTCTTTTATAGTTTTAAGCAATGTAGACATTGCAATGTAAAAAGAGAAGACAGGCTGGACAAATGCATGTTTAAGTTATGTGTTGTAATCTTGGTTTGTTGAGGTGAGGGATGGGGTGCATAAGTGCACAGATTATAATATATGTAGAGCTTATAGTATGTTTTCTCTTATTTTTGCATAGGTGAATGTCTGGATTAAGGCCCTATGGCTTAATCAAATAATAAGTTGTTTGTGTAAGCAACTAAATAAGAGGGTACTGAATGCAAAAAAAAAAAAAAATCCTTTGACAAGTAAATGTTCAGTGTAGGGAGAGAGGCTTGCAGAGCTGCACATTTGATACTTGTCTTTCAGTGGATGAAAGCTGAGTATAGAGCAAGCAGTAAAACCCAGAACACTTTTTTAAGGCTAAAGGTTAATATTTTCTTAAAGCATATAAGTTGTTTTTTTGTATCTGAGAGGGGAATGAAGATAAGACAAAAACAGAGAGCAATTGGTGGAAGTAGTAGCACAAGCTGTAACATGTGTCTTAGCACCTTAACCTTAATTTTAGATGAAGTTATGCCTGTGTGTGTGTGTGCTGTCGATTTGGACAATGGTTCCTATCAGGAGGGTTAAACATCATAATTTGAAGATGAACAAAGTTTTGTGTGTTGGTTTTAAGTTAATAGGTTCTAGGGGTGCTCTGGGAGTGTGTTTTTCTTTTTGTTCAAGGATTTTCATTAAAACAAAACGTCTTGTAAAATGTGACATAGGTTTAAATGGAGATGATGAGACAACTGTATAAGAGATCAACCTATCAAAAAATAGTGGGTACAAAACATAAAAGCTCAAAATAGACATTTAAAGAAAGCTGCCTTATATACTAGGTGGATATAACTTCTTATCATAATGGATACACTAAAACATATTATTTTGGAAAGTGAATGCCCTCACAGGTATAGAAAAAATGTAAGATGACTGAATTATATTATGAAAAACAGAGTGCAAATAGTAATGTTATAGAAGACACATTTGGAAAGAAGTGAGCTTGTGAATTTGATAAAGAAAGGATTTTAGGAAGGATAATCAGCAGAATATTAATGACAAAGGAAACAAGGAGTGCTTATATTAATTGCTAGAGGAGCTCCAAAAGTGATAGAAAAGGGAAAGAAAGATAACAATGGTAGATTTGTGGTAGTAAAGGGCTACTTGCAAGGGAGGAGGATTATGTTGGCATGTATTTATATTCTACCTAAAACTGCTTATAAGAAATTTGGGTAAATATAATTAGCTTTCAGGAGGGAATATTACTTATAGGTGGGGGTTGGAACTTGATTTGCAACAGTGAGGATGTATCTAGGGAACCTAGAAGAGAAAATAGCCAAATACACTAAATTACTGATAAAATGTATGCAATATTTTGCATGGATTATATGAATTCAGTAGTATGATCTCAGAGAGAATGTATATATTATTTTGCAAGGTACAATAGCTGGGTTAGACTAGCCAGAAATTAAATTTTACAGGAACATGTGTGTTTAATAGAAGGCTTTGACACACATGCATTAACTATTTCTGATCATGTGCGAATACTCACTGAGATAAAAATTCAGGATAATGAAATAAAAATGCCACATTGGTGCTTCTCCACATACCTGTTAAAATGAGAGGAATTAGAGGAATGAGTGGAAAGTATGCAAGAAGTATTGTGGAAGACATTTCTTCAGAAATTGTATCTAGTGAGGGAGATACAATGAAAGTAGAGTTTAAAAATAAGGTAGAAATAAAAGAAAAAGAGTTTTGGTTAAGAAGTAACAACAAATATTTTCATAGAGGGGCTGGCAATGATTAATGTATTACAGAATAAGGGGACACTCACAGAACAAGAACAGGCAGAACTGTAGAGTACTAAAGAGAAAATAAAGGATTATCTGGATAATATGCATGACTTAGAAAGGTTGCTATTAAGCAACTGTTTTTTGATAACTCCAGAGCACAAAAACTCCTAGCATATCAACTTAGACAATAGAATGTAGATGCAGTTGTTGCCAAACTTAGGGAGCCTATAAACAGAAAAATAACCAGGCATCCTGTAGAGGTATTGTAGATATTTTGAAAGTTTTATGAAAAATGTTATAAAGCAGAGGAATATGGACATCAAGAAAAAATACAAATGGAAATATTTATGGAACACTTAAGTATCCCAAGGTTATAGGTTGACAATGCTCAAGAGTTAACATTTAAGATCAGAGATGAGATTAAAACTGTGATGTATAATCAATCCGCTGGAATGTCTCCAGGAATAACTGGTATTAAAGTGGAAGTTTGAAAGCTAGGAGGGAAGAAAGTGATAAAGATCTGGAAGGTCTTATTTAACAGTTTTTTAAAAGGAGGGGAAGCACTAACATCCTGGAAGAACGCTTTCATGGCTATAATACATAATGATGGTAAAGACCAATTAGACTCTACTTCATATAAGCCCATTTCAGTTTTAAACTACAGTTATAAAGTTGTAAAATCCACAGGTTTTATTTAAAAGATAGTGCTTTCGCAGTGTTCACCACCACTTCATCAGACCATCGTCTGATGAAGCAGTGGTGAACACTGCGAAACTGCTAACTTTTAATAAAACATGTAGATGTATATGTAGATTTTACAACTGCTGAGCCTTGTCTTTCTGTCTTTTACTAGCTGTGGTTTTGCTTGAAATTTTGTTTGGGTCTGCTGCTGGAATACACTCGCTGCCTTTGGGTTTTCTTGCTACAGTTATAAAGTGTTTATATCTATAATAGCTAAAAGAATGGAGAAGGCGTTGCCAATTTGATAGATATGGATCAGTGTAGTTTTTGTGGAGGGAGATAAACATTTGATAACGTTAAGAGACCAGTAATGATCCAGACAGAAGCAGAATTTAAGGAAATACCACTGTTGTTAGTGGGTCTTGATGCAGAGAAATCATTCAACAGAGTAAGCTGGCATTTTATGAATGGCCAATGGAAGCCTTCCCATTTCAAATAATAAGGTTAATTAAGAGGATATATGAGGGATTGGAGGCAAGAATTAGAGTGGGAGGGTTTCTCTCTGTTAAGTTGTGTTTGAACAGGGAAACTAGGCAAGGGCATCCTTGTTCCCCTTTGTTATTTGCATTATGCTTAAAGCCATTGGCAAACCAATAAGGGACTCAGAAATTTAAGGATATAATTGGTATGGTAATCAAGAAAAGTTGTCTGTATTTGCAGATGTTATTATTTTGTACCTGATAAAACCAGGAAATGACATGTCAGTGTTGTGGAACATTCTGAGGCAGTTTCACATTTTTTTGGGATATAAAAATTAATGCAGACAAAAGAAACTCTATAGCTGTAAACTGTGTTTTCACACATGAATTGCTTCAGCAATACCCATATTTGTAGGGACAGGATAAAATGAAGTATTTAAGAGTAAGGGTTAAAAGAACTCTATTATGGCAGCTAAGGATATGTGGGAAGAGACTAAGCAAAAGATAAACAAAGCACTACAAAACTGGAAGCTCTTGTTTAAGGGTATGGATAACAAGATACAAGCGGTGAAAATGTTTTTAGTCCCTTTAGTTTTATATACAGGTCAGGCATGTTTTTAACAATCAAATGAGAAACTGTGAACAGTAATTAATAAACTGTTGAAGTATTTTATCTGGGAGGGGAAGAGGACGAGGATCAACTGGGATGAGCTGATCCTTCCAACAAACAAGGTGCTTTAGGATTACCTGATTTGTAGGTATATTTTGAGGTATACAGTTATGTCTCATATATATATATATATATGTATATATATATATATATATATATATATATATATATATATATATATATATATATATATATAAAACTCAAGCAAAAAGTTATAATTCAAAGTGGAAAGGGCTGAAGATGAAACAAGGGAAAAATTCTGCTGATGGGGATGACTGCAATTAGGGGTACAGTGAATAGGCAAGACAGGGATAGAAATTTCTGGAGAAACCTGGCAAAGGAACCAAGGTTTTGGGAGCAAATAAGTAGAGAGGGAAAGGTAACAGAATGGGAAGAGGCCAAGAAGACATTTGGACTTCAGGCTACAGGCTACCTTCTGATTCAGGGACTGATATCTGAGTATGGACACAGAGGAAGGGATAGGGGAATCTTAAGTGAAAGATCTGCTTTGGTAGAGCTTTTAGTTGAATCTAGAAAAAGCTGATGTTAAAAAAGGATAAGTAGTATGACATATACAATATTGCACAATAACTATAGGAATCAGTAAGAGGAGATTAGAAAATATTGGGAAAAGAGATTGGATAAGACATTCACAAGAAAACAGTGAAAGACATATGTATTTCCCAAAATGCAACAAAGTCTAAAATATTTAGGATTTTGTGTTGGAAGTGTTTGTACAGGTATTTCTATATCCCAAGTGGATTACAAAGAATTTTTCCTTAGGTAGATGGCAAATGTTGAGCATGAGATTGGGAAGAAAGAGGTAACTGGGAATATATGTTTTGAGGGTGTAATTAGCTGGTGGACTTTAAAAATTCCCTACAGAGTACTCTGTCAGATTTGAGCTGGGATACAATATCTGAATTGTCTATACATAGTAAGGCCTTGTTAAGTTAAGTTAAATTCTAGTGGCTGTCAAAAAAAGTAATTACTAGAAAATGGAAATCAAAGTTTAAGCCACCTTTACCTGAAGCAGTGAATATTGTAACAGAAATAAAGGAACTGGAAGTGAGATCCTTCGAAAAGAATAGAAGCAAGCTATGTAAATAAAATGGAAATTTTTGGAACAATATACATAGAATAATGTTTTGGAGGAGGACTGAGTTTTGAGGGAAGGCAGGAATTGAGCAATTTATGTAATGTTGTATTTATTTTTTCTAAATATTTTTATTAAGTATTATAAATGAATAACAAAGAATATCATAACAATGTATATATAGAAATTGCACTGATACATAAAACATATTAAACATTAAAAAGCACATCAACTATTTACAAGATATTTACTTATGTAAGAAAAATAAATTCCAATATTTAAAAAATATTTAATGATTGATTTAATGTCTGTTTATACAACAAATTCTTGAGCTGTATCCACAACATTAAGGAAGAGGTTATTCTAGTGGTTCTTTCTTTGATTGATAAAATCTCCAGTTGACAGGTTTTGGTTGCAATGTTAAAGAATTCTTATATTGATAGAGTAGAAATACGTTTCCAATTTTTCATGATTACTTTCCTTGCAATTGACAGGAGAGTCCAAAGAAGAGAGTAGTCAATTTTTTAACACATGCAGGAATTGTGTATTAAACAAAATTAGTAATTTGTTTAACATGAAATTATCATTAAATAATGCCCATAAAAAATAATTGACTTCATTGCAAAATGGTTTGATTATAGTACATTCATAAATCAAATGTTGCCAATCAGCTTTAATGTTCAAGCCACATCTCCAACAACCAACTTTCTTCTTAGACATTAATTCAATTTTAGGAGATGTAATAAAAGCTATATGTATACATTTCCATGAAAATAATTTCTATTTTAGTGACATTGTGGTTTGTGCTGAAGATATAAGTATCATTTTATCTCACTATCACTTGGGTAATAATTGTTGATAGCTATAAAGTAATCCTAGTAATCATCTTTACAACAATTTGACTTAGTTTTAATCACCTTATAAATTTGGGATAAAAATATTTTCTTTGGGAGATTTTGATGTATCAGCAACATCAAAAGTTCAATAAAATTTAGAATCTCCTTTTTTATTGAAGAATGCATTAAACATATTCTTTTTCCTACAGAATACCTAGCATTTGAATATTCAATATTTAAGTCAAATTTATTCAATATAAAGTTTAGAGAATGTAATTTTTCTTTATCCATTAATTGGAACCAAAACATTAACTGTTTTTACTTTAACGTGTTCATTATAAGGGTATTAAATTTTAATATTACATTGTGTATATGCCATAGGGAATATTAAGAATAGCTAGGCTTTATAGTCTGATTCTCTATAAACCAGATTTCTGAAGTTAATCATTTTTGCAGTGATGTAGGTTGATTTTATTAATGGATTTTGATGTTCCAATATAAAATCTTTTAATAACCAAAAAAAGCTATTACTAATTATTTTATTATAATGTTTGTGGATTTGTTGATTTTTTTATAGAATACTTTCTTGTATGTCCTTCCATTTAGCAGAATAAGTATTATTTGTCCAGGAAATAATTGTTTTAATAATAGTGGAAGTAGAATATAATTCTACATTTGGTAAACCTATTCCTCCACAAGTCCAACTTCTAGGATGGTGTTTAAGTGCTAATATAGGTTTTCTGGATGCCAATGAAATTTAAGCATTAAGGTGTTAAAACCCCTTATATGTTGTTTAGGAATAGGAAGGGTTGACTATTGTATTATATATAGTATTTTGGTAGTATTATTATTTTTATAATTAAAAAGTTTTGTTAATAAGAGTTTAATTTTGTCTAGACTATCACTATAATTTATATTAATTATATCTTTAATGTTTTAGTTAATGTTATTCCCAAATATTTAATTTTATCATCTTTAACTATATATTTAGAATACTCATTAGGCATGTTAGAAATATTAGCATTTATACATAACATTTTTGTTTTATCTTCATTAAATGTGAGGCCTGATTTGGACTGAAATTTTTAATAGCCTTAAAAAGGGAGCTAAGAGAATTTTTGTTGTCTGTCTATATCAATAAAATATCATCTGCAAATAAAAGTATTGTTGAATTTAGGTTATAACCAAATTATATATATTAGGTTATAGCTTTTATTTCTGAATTTGATCTTATGTAGTGCATGAAGGGTTCCATGATGAAAATGAAGAGCAATGGAGACAGGGAACATCCTTGTTTTGTACCTTTGGTGATCAAGACTGAATGCGAAACATAAGAGCCTATTTTTATATAGGCAACTGAATTATCACATAAATAAAAAGATCCAAATTAACTTTATTAAACACACTATTGATATCAAGACTAACTAGTGTCGAATAATCTTTTATATTGTCAGTGTAGTCAGTTATAGTTAAAATTCTTTTTATATTATCATAAGTATTCAAATTTTTTATAATTCCAGTTTTGTCATTATTAACTAGGTATTGAAGAAATTGCTGAATTCTACTAGCTACAATAAACGTAAATAATTTATAATCAATATTTAATAATGAAATAGGTCTATAAGACATACATTCAGCTGGGTCCTTATCATATTTTAAAATTTGGGAAAGAAGTGTATATTTCCACGATGGTGGGACTATCATTAAATCTTTAACTAGTTGAAAATATTTAGTGCATTTTTGGGCATTTATTTGTAGATTTCTGGTATTATGCAGTCTTTACCTGTAGCTTTATTAGTTTTTAATTTGTTTATTTTATTTGTAAGTTCAAACATTGATATAGGTTTATCAATTATTTTCAAATGCTGATCTGTCAATTTATTTTTAGGGTATTTTCTAATATAAACTTTTTGCTTCTTATGAATGTATTACTGGATTAAATTGATTAATTTTGAAAAAAAAATAGTTCTAAATTCTCTAAGAATGTCTTCAATTCAAGTAACTTTTTCAATTTTATTCTCAGTATATAATTCTTTAATATGATTTGAATTGATTACTATTTTAGTTCTAGAAGCAATTTTATGTAAGGAATTTGGATTTATTCAATAATGTTAGTTTAATCTTTTCCAAATGTATTTTAATTTTATGAGTTAGAATTTCTAAGCATTTATGTTATAACTTATATTTTAATGAGATAACATTGTTAATTTTATCTTCTAGTTATAGTTTATCTATTTTTTCTTGTAAATCATTTAAATCTTTATCCCATTGCTTCCTTTTTAATGAATATTAATTTGTGATTTTTCCATATAAATAGGTTTTAAGAGCATCCCATATATTGGTTCATAGGTTCAAAGGGAAGTACTAGGCTATCTGTCCGAGTGCATCAGTAAGCCTAGCCAGAATGTGTTGGCTTTCACTGCCCCCTTAGATTAGTTCCCTGTGCCACAGTCCAGCAGAGCCATTAGTTCCCTGTGCCTCTGTCCAGCAGAGCCACTGCAGTGATCCCTGGGCTAAATTTTCTGTTTCCCATCCACTCGTCAAGGTTTCTCTTGAAGAGTGTTAGTGAGGGGCTGTGCCTAGTCTAGATTGGAATCCTGTTCCAAAGCATGGGGAGTCTCTGGGACAGGAATCTATCCCTCCAGCATATCCTATTTATCATTGTGGTGAGGTTTAGATCCCTAGAGCTTGTGGTTCTTGGGGATTTGTTTTTTTTTAGGTGGTGCATGTCCATCAATTCTGGGTTGGACATGGCCTTGTATGTCAGGCAGAGATCACCTTTGAGTAAGCGGTATGCAACCGAGTACAGCTGGAGTTTCTTCAGTCGGATGGCATAGGGCATATGTTTGAGGCCAGTAATCCTCTTGGTGAGGTACTTCTGTGGTTTTCCAGCTGTTGCAGGTGTCATGTAAGGTACATGCCAAATGGGGAATTGTACTCTATGATGAGTCTGATGAGTGATGAGTAGAGGGGCACAATAACCTCTTTTGTTCTAGATGTGAACCCTTTTGTGATTAGGTGGGCCACATAGATGGATTTACTAACCACCTTGGCAATATGATTATCAAAGGAGAGATTACTATCTGCTTGGGTCCCCAGATCCCTTATTACATTTTCTGTATTTAGGGGACTACCATATATGTGGTAGTTAACGGGTACTTTGTTTTTTCCAAAGGGGATGACTATGCACTTTTTGGCATTTAGCTTGAGGCCATGATTTTGACACTAGGTATCCATCTCAGTGAGACCCTTCTGGAGGATGTCTGTATCAGCTGGAGAGTCAGTTATGGCCCCCAGTTTGCAGTCGTCTGCAAACTTGATCAGCCATAGTCCTCCTGTGCTTGCCTGTACCTCTGAGAAGTATATACCGAACAGGAGGGGTCCCAGGACTGAGCCCTGGGGGACGCCACTTGTAACTGGTTTAGAGTCAGACCTAGAGCCTGCAACTCTCACCATGTGGGTTCTATCTGTGAGCCAATTGGCAACTCATCTCATGATGTAGGGGTTAATGTTCAGGCTGGTGAGCTTGTCTATAATACCAGAATGGGGAATGGTGTCAAAAGCCTTTGTGTGGTCTAGGTAGGCTGTGTGGACCTCCTTTCCCTCATCTAAAGCCTTGTTAACTGTCTCAAAGAAGTCCACCAGGTTTAGGAGGCATGATCTGCCCTTAACAAAGCCAAACTGGGTAGGGTCCAATGTTTGAAGGTTCCCAATGTCTCTGTTAATGAATTCCATGATGATGCGCTCCATAGCCTTGCAGACCAGGCTAGTCAGGCTTATAAGGTGATAGTTCCTGGGGTCCGTTGTGGCTCCACCTTTATGGAGCGGGATAACTGTTGCTGTGTGCCACTCTATCAGTACGTAGCCTGTAGAGAGGCTGAGTTTCAACAGTGTGTTTAGGTGAGGGGTTAGTTCATTTTGGAGCTCGTGTAAGACACAGCCTGGGACACCGTCTGGTCCCATTGAAGTTGTATTTTTGGCTTTGGGTAGGGCTGTTTTAATCTGTGTGTCAGTGATTGCCGGGGCACTACATTCTTCTGGTATGGTTATGGGTCCTTTAGGGGTGAGAGGGGGGTGAAGTTTGCACTAAACCTGTCTGCCAGAATGTTGTCAATATCAGTCAGTTCAGTGTATGTTGTGCCATTCTGCACTAACTCAGAGCAGATCTGAGAGTTTCCACTTAAGTTCTTGACATAGCTAAAGAACGCTTTGTGGTTATCTTTGGAGTCCTTGGCAATTTTTCTTTCAAAGCTAGCCTTGGATAATTTTATGAAGGATCATATATAGTTTCTTGCTGATACTGATCAGGGATGTCTTTCCTTCTTGAGATTTTACTCTTTTCTGCACTAGTTTCCTCCTTCTGTTGTATAGCTTGTTTATGGCAGGGGTCCACCAAACTGGTTTCCTTTTCTTTGAATAGTGAGTCTTGGTTTTGCTTGGGATAGCACGATCCATGCATTCTTGCAGGTCCTTATAGCGTGCTTTTGAAAGGGATTCAGCAGCTTGGACAGCATTGTCCTTTAGCATGGGGACTGTGAACCTTTCCACCTCGGTCTTAAGTAATGTGAAGTTTGCTTTTGAAAATTTTTCACAGTGGTTTCCTTGATTGGGGGTGGGGGTGGAATGTGGATATCCAGAGTGATTAGTCTATGGTCTGATCTAACCAGCGAGGGTTTGACCTTCGGTGTAGAACACCGGTCACCCATGTTGGTGATGACCAGGTCCAATATGTTGTCACCTCTGGTGGGGGTGTTGACCAGTTGATCCAGGGCATTCAAGTTTATAAATTCTAGGAAGCGTTGGGCAAGGGAGTTAGTACTTGAGTAGTTCTCCCAGTTAATGTTTGGGTATTTGAAATCACCCAATATTAGGGCATTTGGTAGGACCTTCATATTTTCCAGTGTCTCCAGAAATGCGGAATGAGGGTCCTGGGTCATGGTGGGTGATCTGTAGCAAGCTACAATTTGAATTGCAGTTTTGCCCATTGTTAGTTCCACATGGATGATCTCTGAGGCATTGTGCTGTGCCACTAACCTGGAGGTGTGGGTATCCATGATGAATATGGATTCACCCTACCTTTTGTGTTTTCGGTCCAGGTTCTGTGGCCGAAAAGTATGGTATGAGTTATAGCCTGGTAGTGCTAGGGTGCTCTCTGGAGCCTTAAACCAAGTTCCTGTTACTGCACAGATATTGATGTTCTCCATACTGAGGAGTGCCTTGAGTGCATGCATTTTGAGATTTAGACTTCTGATGTTGAGTAGCATTACCCTCAGTTTTTGGTTATTTGTGCTATTTACGGTGGTGGGTTTGTCTTTTGAGCCTTGCCTAAAAAAGGCACTATGGGGCGGCAAAACCTTGGCCGGTATCCGAAAGCCTAAGGGTGACAGGTGCAAGCCATCTCTTGCAAAGCAACGTGTCTTATCGAGCATGTCATCCCAGGTGGGCAGATACTGGATCCCCTTTGCATGACACCAGAAACTTAGCCAGTTGCTGAAATTGGTCATTTTTTTGTTATACTGTGGCATCAATCTTGGTGAGGGCAGGATGCTACTCAGTGTTAGGGTCATACCAGCCTGGGCTACGTTATCATAGAGCTCTTCCATGTCTCTTTTCATGTTGTCCAGGGAGGTACGTCTCAGGTCATTCACACCAACATGGACAATGACAGAGTCATATTTGTACTTATTCTGGAGTGACCTGAGTGCTTGTGTTATGTGGTGGATCGAAGTGCCCAACAGGCAGCTAAGTGCAACCTTCTCCTTGTTCAGCCTAGTTAGTGGGACATCAGTGTACCTGACTATAGAGCCACCTATTTCTAGTGTGTTGGGTATGTTATTTTGCCTTAAGGGTTGTGATTGCATGACATACTGATTACGTGAAGTATGTGTTTCATGGTTTGTGATGGGGTGTGGAGGTTGCTTGGGTGTCTGCTTTGGAGGTCCCTGTTGCTTTTGCAGATTTTTATTTAGAGCCTCCAAGTATGTTTTCTTGTATTTATGTGTGTTATTTGCCAGTGTTGGTTTAGTAGATCTATGTGAGACTGATGGTGTGTTGCAAGTATTTTCCTTCTCCTCTTGACTGTCAGTTCCAGTCTTGGGTTGAGAGACCTTTGCCTCCAGTTTGGCTGTATAATTGCATCTCTTGCATATATTAGTGTTTGATGGTAGGAGGTGTTTGGTGGTAGGAGGAGTGGGTTGTCTGTGTACATGAGGCAGTTGTAACATTGCCTCAAAATGCCCAGATTCACCAGTTGGACTGGAGAGTACACCTGAAACTGCCCTTTGGAGATGCCTGAATAGGTAAAGTTAAGCTTCTGATACATCTTTTGCATTATTAAATTCTAAATACATTTGTACCTCTTTATTGAAGAATTCTTTAACATCTTTCAGGTTAGTAATATAAGCTGAAATTATTTTAATGTGAATATTATTGTTGTAATTCAAAAGAAAATTTAAATGTTATAGCATTATGATCTGAAATTGGGCAGGAAATGATTTTAACTTTGTCTAAATAAGTAACTAAATCATTTGAAACAAAAAAAATCTGTCAATTTTTGATTGTGTGCAATGTCTATTTGAGAAATGTGTATAAAAATGGAATCTTTAACTGAAAATTCATTAGTATATTTAATGTTAATTACATTGGTAAAGTTTATTAATGCTTTGGCTGTGGCATGTATTTTATGCTTCTCTTTAGTATTAGTATCTTTTTCATATAAAATACAATTAAAGTATCCAGCTATGATGAGGCTTCTCTTTGCATATTGAAGGATCTGATCTAATTGATTTTTAGCGGTTTTAATACCTAGGCCAGGTAACCATTATAAGTTAAATAAGGAATATATTTTCTTGTTAATTAGTATATTGACTGGACAAAACATACCTTTATTGTCATTATAGGTGCTTAAAATATGGGTATAGGTAAAGAGTTTTCCACAATATACCTACTCCTCTAATTTTTGATTAAATTGAGAACTAGATATTACTGTATACTGTTTATTATTAAGTCTATCTACATCACTTGTTAATAGATGTGTTTCTTGAACAAATATAAGCTAGGGTAAAAATAGTTTTAAATATTTATAGAAACTACTTCTTTTACAACCATTATTCAAAGCATTAATATTGATTGATATAAGCTTTAAATCTGTCATACCCTATATATTTTACTTAAAGATTTCTGTAACATATAATGTAGTAACATATGTAAGCCACTAGAAAAGAGAATATAACTTGTAAAAATATAGTGGCTTTTGAAATAGTATTATTATATATATAAAATATATAACTCTAGACACCAAAAAAGAATAAGTATCTCACAAACTATACAATGTAATGAAGTTCTAACTATCCTACCCCACATAGAGTATGTAACTCCAGACATAGATAGTGATTCTATCCAAGTCATCCTACCAAACCAAAAAAGCAGAATTAGATCAACTCTGCCATTCCAAATCAATTATTATCATAGTAAAATGAAAAAAAAAATATCTGAAGAATGTTATATATATGTTAGTAACTGTCACATTAAACTAGATTTGTATGAATTGATCAAGTTATTACTTAGTTACTTAAAAGGTTCTACAGCATGAGTTAGGATAAGACAAATTATTTATATATATAATGCAATATTTCCTAAGAATTGTATTTAATGGTATAGTTCTGTGACATATAATAAGTGAAAAAGAAAAAAGCAAGTATTTTCAATCTAAACAATTTTAAGTTAACATTAATGAAATAAGAATCAACTTAATCAGTCTTGTTAAAGCCTATACAAATGAATATGAACATAACCATACAACTATGATGTTTTCATTAATTCCAGATCCAAATACAATAATATGATTGTAAAGAGAAACTTGCATGACAAAGTAATCAATATTGACAGTTCTAATTAGACCCACCCATTTACAGATAAGAGCAAGGTTTATTCTAACAACTTGAATAAAACATAGTCCACTATCTTGTTAAAACGCTTTCTCTTTGTATGTCCATGAATATACCAGATCTTAAAAGTAGTGAAGAGGGACATTAATAATAAACTTCCAATAGTCCTTCCAATAATTTAGGCAAAGCATTCTCTGGAAGGTTTTATTAAATGACATATTTAATATATTAGTAAAAAACAAATGCAGGTTTTTAACATTAAGAACAAGTCTGAATGAACAAGTGAATATTAAATTAAAGATACTGCCTTAAGTTAATTAAAAAAATATGGATATGCAACATATAGTAATGAAATATGCTTGAATGTTTAATAAAAATATATCCATATACACAGTATTTTCATTGGAAGTCACAGTTTGTTTACATGCTTATTATGACAGTTATAATCCAAAGGATATCATGTTTTTCTCTTTTTTTCCCTTTCTTTTTAATTTTCCCTCCCTTTTAAATGTTCAGTCAATTGTAGTGCAGTGTTGTGTAAGACAATATTTAATCAGTGTTTAAAAGAATATATATCATCACTAAACTGTGCATTTATGTAACATATTTAGATTGAAACAGAGTCTAAACTTCTGTGTATTCTCCAATACTACACTAGAATCAATGCCAGAAAGAGTATAGTTTTCAATGTACATAAATAAATGAATGACAAGCATACAATATATAGAAATATGCATATATTTAAGTATTGACTCATGCCACTGGATTTAAAATGTATCAGTGTTGTTTCTTGCAAAACATACCTCTCAACCCCCCGAGAACATAAAACACAAATGACACCTAACAAAACAGAGGAAACAGAGGACCAAGAATAGAAACAGACTTCAAATGCTGATTTCATAAACCTAGAAAGTGACCAGAGCAACAGGGTTCACATCAACACACACCCTCTGAAGGATTTGAAAACATAAATTCAGATGTATGTCATCATTTGATGTCATCATTCCTCAATACATCCCAGCAATCTGCCAAAAAAACACTAAGCTCACATGAAGCAATTGAAAAATATGATGCAAAATCTGATTACTCTGCAGAATCATGTGCAGATATGTGATGTATTACTAAAAGATATAACTCCTAAAGTTTGTCTTAAGATCTTACTGATAATGAGTAAACAGCTGAGACATTGTTAAATAGGGTCACTTGCTTTCCTCACAGTAAGTAATTTTTAAACAGAGAATCCTAAAAATCATTGAAGAAGTTTATCTTTAAATAAATATAGAATCTAGTAATATTTATTCCTATTAGTAAGTCTCTGATCATCATAATAAATCAATAATAACATACATTAAAGACCATGTTTGGTATTCAGAAAATGCATATGAATACAAAACCTGTCACACTTTAAATTAAATAGAATAATATAATTTTGTACCAATGTTACTCAACTGTCCCCAGCCCCCTCCAGAATCTGTATAAGAAGAGTCAAGAGGCTTGAATGCAATGTATTAATTCTTAGTTCACTGTAAATCATATTACTTATAGTAAATAAACACAGTGGTAGTGATGACAATAGCAAAACACAAACATAACAAAAATCTTATTTTCTATCAATTGTTACAGATTTATATCTCCTCTCTTTGAAATTTAAAGAAAGATAGTTGTTTTCCTCTTTTAACTACCGTAAATAGCATATTCAGTTTCCCATATGATGATTTTGCCAATATCATAACTGGCAATCCAATCCAATCAGTGCTATAATCACTCAATCACCGACTGGCATTAGTGAGATTTGTTTATTCTATGATAAGGATTACAACTTCCTGCCTTTTAAATGTGTACTCAACCAATTCCTGCTACACTAGTTAAAAAAAGAAAGAGCCTGGTCAGTTTTAATGTTAAAAGTCCTGTGCCAGTTTGTTTCAGACAATATGAAAGAGTTAAAAACTAATTGACTGAGGTCCAGTCTGATTAATCCCATTTTTTATTGTAGATTATTAAATTATCTGCATTCTGATTGCTTGAATAGAGCTCCAGTTGCCTTCTTCTGCAGTTGCATCACATCACTGCTCAGCACCCAAAGAGGGTTCTCTTTAATGTTTTTATAAAATAACTGCAGCGTTTTACTATAACTCGGATTACTACAATATAGAAAAAAGTATGAATGGAAACCCTAATGTACATAGAATACTGCACTTAAACATATGTTTACATTCTTAGCTCTGTACATCATTTATGCTTACATAGAGTCAGTGCATATCCTTTAGATTACAAACACATTGTCAGGCACAGAACGAGATCTGTTACAGTCTTCAAGGCTTAACACTGGGCAATGAATTGTAATGTATTTCAAGTTTCCTCATGACAGAACTCAATCTGTGCAAACCATGTCAAAGAAGCCGTAATATTAAAATTCTCATGAACATGGTTGGAAAATGAGGGTAAAAAAGAGCATGAGAATACTCAAGAAGCTTCAAAATACACACTATTTGCTCACGCTATAGCCATTTAACTTATGGACTACATAACCAGATAAGCAATGATTCAAATATTATCATCCAGTCCAACTACATAAGACCAAGATACTGCCTTCATAACTCCCTCAGCCCTCTGATCACACTGCTCCCAAACAAAACATGCTAACTCTGAATATCTCAAACAGCCCCAGTCAGATCATTTATAAACCAGCAGAACATATCACGTTACACAAAACTAATCTAAACTGACCCAGCAAAACCCCCTCACCCCGCCACAAAAACAATACTTCAGTGTCAGTCCAGAGTGTCTCAATACAAACTGCCACTCATCGCCCAAAGCACCAATGACTCGAAACATCCCCATCTTCAACGTATCCTTAATACAAAACCTTCCCAATTAACTAGATAGCCCAACAAACAAGAACATAAAAACACCATCCCAGAAAATGATTCACAAAAAAAAGTTTTCAGAAAACTAAAACGCCACAAACATACCGCAAAAAAAAGATATTAGTAAGGCATGTCAGAGCTATTGCACTTACCTTCACATCCTTCTCTTCCCCCATATGCTCAACAGTCCACTACAATTATGAAAGCATCCTGAAAGGCTCTGCTACAGATATAATAGCTATAGACACAGAGAAAGTACTTTTAAACTATTGAAAGAAATGTAGACTGCTTCTATTGAACTCAAAGCTATATTGACACTGCATTATTTAGTTTGATTTTAGTTATTCTATATAGGGTCATCTGAACATTACTGACACTAAAATTATTGGTTGTGACACCCCACCCCACCTCACCACACAGTTGGTTTGTTTAACTTGAATGGAAAATCAGCCTTCTATAACTCAGAAAAACAAAATATTTGCTAAATCAATTGTCTATATGTTATAGAGGTTAATATGCTAACTTTGACTTGTAAGATTAAAATTTTATATGAAAGCATGCATATAATTCATGTAAAAACAGATGTTTAAATATGATAAAGATTTTAAAGTTACCTTTCAAGTGCAGTTATTTTCTTCTTAAAGTAAAGAAGTTTAAATTGAGGTGAATAAAAAAATACTTTTTATATACAATGAATGTGAAATCTGCAAATCCAGAAAATAAATTAGCTAGTTAACGTCACTTTTCTTTTAATTTCTTCTTTTTTTCATAGATTTTCTAGGTCTTTCTCTCAGCCAGCCTTTTCAAGATACTGTTACTCCAATGCGTTTCTTCAGGTTTATCTATTATTATTATTTTTTTTTTTTTTTTTTGCTTTTAGAAAAGATAATGCAGAGTCTAAGTCCTTTTTGCAGTGATTCGATCATTGTTTAATTGAAAGTCCTTTAAACAGAGTTTGCATTTTTGTAGGTTTTATGGTGTGATTAAGTGATTTTGTTATATCGCAAAAGCGCTCACCTGGATTTATTAAATCTTTTTTAAAGTTTACTTTGTTGTAAGTGGTTTTGAAAGTGTCCTGCCATGGTGCTGTGCTCAGCTCTTTTTGAGTAATTATTTTGTTTTATCAGCTTTGAAGCACGGCTTAATATCTAGTTTGACCTGTCTTTATTAGATGTGATGAAAAGAATTTAACAATAACAGACCTCAGAGCAGTATTTTTATCAGAAGGAGACACTGTAAGAGATCTATATGCCCTCTCGATGCCATATGAGATTGCTTCAGATAGATCAAGGATGTTAGGGAGCCAGGAAGTTAAAAAGTTTATCATGCTGTTCCCTTCAATTTTCTCTGGCAGTCCAAATATATGGATATTATTTCTTCGAGATCTGTTTTCCAGATCATCCAATTTGCTCAGCAAAAGTATATTCTGTTTTAATAAAAACTCAGTGTTTTTTTCTTCTTTCAACAGCCTTCTCCCACATCATGTAATGCTTTTTCAATTCCTGAAATTTGTAGATTCTGTTGGTTAAGAGACTATTGAATCAGTTCCATCTGTTTTGTGCAAGTGTCCTTGAGACTGTCTATCTTATTGTCTACTTTAATTTTAGAGACAGCTCCTGGATACTAGTTAAAACCACTTGAAGCTCCTTCTTTAATGAAACATCTTGAGAGTTAGTTTTGTTGTGACTCATTTTGTTGATATATAGATAGATATTTCAAGTAGTAGTTTGACAGAAAAATATAGGAATAAACAGAGAATTTTTAGATGTTATGACAGAGAAATGTTTAAGTTATTAACTCTTTATGAACGAACAAAAAACAATAACATAGAAATAAAATTTCCTCTCAGAAATATGTTGAGAACAGCAGAACTGATGAATTCTGCTTATATCTCCTCAGCATCCTAGCCACGCCTCCTAATCATAATGTATTTATGATAGCTGTATAAAAGCATGAATGTGATGTTTGCCTATTTGACAATTCAAAAAAGGTGTTAAAAAAGTAAATCTCCTATAATTCTGTAATTAATAGTTAAATGCTCACAAATATTTTTTCTGCAAATTCTTTAGTTCTGCCTTATTGTTTGCATCAGTATAAATTAAATATGGCTACAGTGAATCAGTCAGTGATTCATTGATGGCTTTATTTCTAGTACCATGGCAGGAATGGACCAATTTCTAAGTCAAAGTCTGACTAAGTATCATGAAATTAGTATTGCTTCAATCTTTAATATTAACCAAAAGTACTCTTTGCAGTACCCACAATGTGCAAAGTAAAAAAAGCAGCAATGAGGAAGCAGCATGCAGTAGGCAGAAGAACATCCATTTAATAATCACACCAAATAAAATGATCCATGGCAGCAGGACACACATCTCCCCCCTTATCGGGTTTCATCATTCTTAAAAAATTATTATTTTTTAGTTCTTTCAAAAATAAATCTTCACCTCTTGACAGGTTGGGTATAACTCTATTCCTTTCAACCCCCCAGTTCATTCTCTATCTTCTTCTTCTTTTGGCTTTTCCCAGTTAGGGGTCACCACAGCGGATCACTTGTCCACTCATGAATGGTAGTGGAGTTTTACGGTGTTGAGTTGCCAGCCTGATGCCCAACCTTCCACGGAAGGCACACACACACACACACACACACACACACACACACACACACACACACACACACACACACACACACACACACACTCATGCCTAGGGCCAATTTAGAGTGTCCAATCCACCTACAGCATGTCTTTGGGATGTGGGAGGAAACTGGAGCACCTGGAGGAAACCCACACGACCACAGGGAGGACATGCAGACTCCACATAGTAGGCACCCCAGCCGAGAATAGAACCGGAGAACCTCTTGCTGTGAGGTGGCAACGCTACCTGCTGCACCACCGTGGTCACCCACCCAGTTCATTCTCTATAAAGGCTTCAAAATTCCTTAACTGGGGGTGAAGGGGGGATTAAAAGTCATTTTCCTTCTAGGCACTGTGCTATTTCTTAAATGGTTCTCCTGTCCTTGAAAAAACAACTTTAAATTCTTCTTTCTTAAAAATAATTTTAAATCAATTAAACCTTACTAATATCAGCCTTCTTATGGTGAACAAATTTAAAACCTGTAGAAAAAAGCTTAAATGTGTTTCATTTAAAACCGCATTACTATAATTAAAAATATGATAGCCATCAAAACTATATTTGCACCCTTCATTTGAAATAGCATTAGGTCTTTGCACAATGTCATTTACCTGTTCCACTGTTTGTTCCAGTTGTTGCCCTTCCCCTTGTTGTAATAATAAGAGCTCTGTTGTCTGTTTATTATTCTCTCTGACCTCTGTAGGGGCAGATACTCTGAAGGGTCAAACTGCTCATACCCATTTCCCCCCAAAAGTACCTCACCCCTATTCTGCTCATTATAATTGTTAAAATCTTTATCTTCTCTTTCCTGCATGTTCCATGAGAAGTGGTATTCTTTGGGTCTGGGGTAGTGAATCTGTTCTCTATATTCCCTAACATCTCTATTAATTTCCTTCACTTTTCTGTCATCAACATTTTTACATTTTCCATCTATCTGCTCTAAAATACCATAATACTTATGTTTTTCATTGTCAACAGTAAATAACAAATCATTAATCAATTAATCATTTTCCGATTGGTCTGCTCAAGTTTATTGTATTACGTATCCATTTCTTTTTCAATTTCCTTTATAATGGCTTTCACAATCTCAGCTCTACACCTATCAAAGATTTGGATTAGTTATTTGTTAAAGTCAGAACCTTCTCTAACTTTGTTATGGAATTTGAAAACTCTAAGACCTTTAGGCACAATGATAAGCTTAATACATGCTTTGAGGTGTGCATTCTCTACGTCTAACATTTTTAATTTGTACAATAAATCATCAAATACAGCCAAATTGCTAGCATAGGAATTACAGTGAATAGAAACTTCAGACTGTGACAAATTATTAAAAACAAACTTTTTAGAAATGAAAGAACCAAAATTGGTACTTTTAGGCTGTGCACCATGAGAAAAACAGTCACCTTGCCCATTAGATTCATTGGGACACCAAGAGTTAATGTCTATTCTCTCCAACACTCCTGGAACTTCCTTCTTCCATGATAATTCTTGGAAGCCCCTCACATCCATCATTATTGGCATTACCACTTTGTCCTGAATGACTCAGTCTCATATTAAAACCGTTCTGAGCTCCATTTCATCCATTTCTAAGCATTTCTTGGTTCCCTGGAAGTCTAGAAGCCAGCATGATCATTGATTGCTAGGTTGCGGTAAGTAAGTCAGTCAACTTTAATAACTGGTCAGTCATCTTCCTCATTTGGCCCATTTCCCCACCTTCCTCTCTGCCTGCATTGAGACCAACAGGTGAACCTTCAAACCTTCCTAAAACGACCAAAAATAACACCAAATGGAAGGAAAACGTGCTCAAAATGAAATAACCAGCAAAATAAGAAAAGGAGCACTCAGGAAGCAACACCCAGTAGGCAGAAGAAATCCATTTAATAATCACTACAAATAAAATGATCCACAGCAGCAGTACACATATCAGCCCCTTGTCAGGTTTCATAATTTTTAAAAATGTATTATTTTTGAGTTCTTTCAAAAGTAAACCTTTTCTTGACATGTTGGGTATAACTCTATTCCTTTCAACCCCCCATTCTCTATAAAGGCTTCAAAATTCCTTAACTGGGGGTGGAGGGGGGATTAAAAGTACTTTTCCTTTTAGGCACTGTGCTATTTCTTAAATCATTCTCCTGTCCTTGAAAAAACAACTTTAAATTCTTCTTTATTAAAAATAATTCTAAATCAATTAAAACCTTACTAATATCAGCCTATTAATGGTGAAAAAATTTAAAACCTTTAAAAAAAAGCTTAAAATGTGTTTCATTTAAAACCGCATTACTATAATTAAAAATATGATAGCCATCAAAACTATATTTGCACCCTTCATTTGAAATAGCATTAGATCTTTGCACAATTTCATTTATCTGTTCCACTGTTTGTTCCAGTTGTTGCCCTTCCCCTTGTTGTAATAATAAGAGCTCTGTTGTCTGTTTATTATTTCTCTGACCTCCATAGGGGTGGATACTCTAAAGGGTTAAACTGTTCATACCCATTTTCCATCCCAAAAGTACCTCACCCCTATCTGCTCATTATAATTGTTAAAATCTTCATCTTCTCTTCCCTGCATGTCCATGTGAAGCTGGATTCTTTGGGTTTGTGGTAGTGAATCTGTTCACTATATTGCCTAACATCTCTATTCATTTTCTTCATTTTTCTGTCATCAACATTTTTACATTTTCCATCTATCTTCTCTAAAATACCATAATACTAACCTTTTTCATTGTCAACAGTAAATAACAAATCATTAATAATTTTCTGATTGGTCTGCTCAAGTTTATTGTGTAAAATATCCATTTCTTTTTTTATTTTCCTTTATAATGGCTTTCACAATCTCGATTCCACACCTACCAATGATTTAGATTAGTTATTTCTGAAAGTCAGAACCTTCCCTAACTTTGTTATGAAATTTGAAAACTCTAAGACCTTTAGGCATAATGCTAAGCGTAATACATTCTTTGAGGTGTGCATTCTCTAGGCCTAATATTTTTAATTTGTACAATAAATCATCAAAAACAGCCAAACTACTAGCATAGGAGTCACAGTCAGTAGAAACTTCAGACTGTGACAAATTGTTAAAAACAAACTTTTTAGACATAAAATAACCAGAATCAGTACTTTTAGGCGGTGCGCCATGAGAAAAACAGTTACCTTGTCCATTGGATTCATTGGAAGGCCCAGAATTAATGCCAATTCTCTCTACACTCCTGGAACTTCCTTCTTCCAAGAAAATTCTTTGAAGCCTCTCACATCCATCATTACATTACCACTCTGTCTTGAATGACTCCGTCTCATATTAAAACCATTCTGAGCTCCATTTCATCCATTTCTAAGCATTTTGTGGTTCCCTGGAAGACTAGAAGCCAGCGTGATCATTGATTGGCAGGTTGAGGTAAGTAAGTCAATCATCTGTGATAACTGGTCAATCATCTTCCTCATTTGGCCCATTTCCCCACATTCCTGTCTGTCTGCATTGAGACCAACAGGTGAACCTTCCTTCCCAAAATGAGCACAAATAACACCAAATGGAAGGAAAAATTGTTGAAAATGAAATAACCAGCAAAATAAGAAAAGGAGCACTCAGGAAGCAACACCCAGTAGGCAGAAGAAAATATGTTAAATAACCACTCCAAATAAAATTATCCACAGCACCAGTACACACATCTACCCCCTGATCAGGTTTCATAATTCTTAAAAAATTACTTTTTCTTTCAAGAATAAGCCTTCTTCTCTTGACAGGTTGGGTATACCTCTATTCCTTTCAACCTCCCCCCCCCAGTTAATTCTCTATAAAGGCTTCAAAATTCCTTAACTACAGGTGGAGGGGGGATTAAAAGTACTTTTTCCTTCTAGGCACTGTGCTATTTCTTAAATGGTTCTCCTATCCTTGAAAAAACAACTTTAAATTCTTCTTTCTTAAAAATATTTTTAAATCAATTAAAACCTTATTAATATCAGCCTTATTATGGGGAACAAATTTAAAACCTTTAGAAAAAAGCTTAAAAAGTGTTTCATTTAAAACCACATTACTATAATGAAAAATATGATAGCCATCAAAACTATATTTGCACCCTTTTTCTGCCTACTGGATGTTGCTTCCTTAGTGCTCCTTTTCTTATTTTGCTGGTTATTTTGTTTTGAGCACTTTTCCCTTCCATTTGGTGTTAGCACCCACAACGTGCCCAGAACTGACTCCTTTTGCAATATATATAGAGTGACATGGATTGGTAGTATATCTAAATATGAATATAAATTCTATTTTATGCGACCCTTTGCTCCTACTACTATTGGTACTGCTTAGGTTTCTTGTTCCCCATTGCCTTTATTTCTGCCTACAAATCCTGGTATTTTATGACTTTATGTCTCTCTGTACATAAAACACTGCAATGACTAGCTGTAGCAATTTCAATTATCAATGCTACTTTCATCTTCTTTTCATGGATTACTGTATCTGTTTTTCTCACATCTGCTTTTTGATTTCTTGGTAATGGGTGATCCCATGTAATATAAACTTCATCAGTCTCTATAATGCTTTATGACTCATGTTTCCCATGCTTCTCAGCTACTTCAATATTGTAATATTTGCACAATCCCCAGTGTAGCACTCTTGCCACATTATTATGCCTTTCAGTATACACGCCCTCTGCCATTAGTGCATCACATCCAGCAAGAAGATGTTTGACCATCTCCAGCTCTGTTTTACATAACCTGCATTTGTTTGTTTCTCCCACATGTTCAATGGACTTTGTAAACCAAAATGCACATAGTTCACTATCTTGAGCCACCAATATTAGCCTTTCATCTTTTGGTTTAAATTTACTTCTCCTTAACCATTTTTGCTTCAGATCCAAATCAAAATGATGTTGTTCCAGGAGATTTTTGACTTCCAACTATATGCCTTCTTCACATTTCTTACCTTTTCACCTAATCCTTCTCCTTATTTTCTTTCTTATTTTTTTTGGCACATTCAGTTGCTGCCTGATTTTTGTCTACTTCTGGTGTGATTTCTATTCCCGCTTGCCACCAATATGCTTCTGCTAAAATAAGCAGGGAAGTCATCTTAGACTTGTAATCCTCGTGGTTTAAAACTTTCACTGTGTTTGGATCTGGTGAAGTCAGCAAATATGTGTGCAGTCCTATGACTGCAGATCTATACATAAAATAAATTTTAAGCAGGCCCACACCTCCTTCAGAACAAGTAATATACAGTCTTGTAATCTATATAATTTCCCACTGATTTTTTTATATCATTTGATAAGCGTGAAGCATTTTTCTTGTTTTCTTGTCCAACTGATCCAATACCTGTTGTGGCCAGTCAGTCACCCCAAACCTGTGAGTTAGAAAAGGAAGTGCAAATTGGTTTATAGCTTTGGCTTTGTTCCTAGATGTCAGTGTTGTTCTCAGTACTAATTTTAGTCATCTAAAATGTTTCTTAATGAGTTTTGTTCACATTTGTTTATATTTTATTGTCAGGCTTTCATCAATTCCCAAATATTTATATACTCCCTTCTACTCAAGTTCCTTTATATCACATTCCTATACCAGGCTGATATTTTTTTCATGCTGCGGTTTTGCTGTTTTAAATATTGCTTTTGCACATTTTTCAAGACCAGCTGATATTCTTGTATCATTTGAGAATGTTTTAACAACTGGCAGTTGTGCTTTCAGCTCCTCATTTGATGAAGCATACAGTTTTAAATCATCCACAAAAAGATGAGAAGTCTTTACATTTGGTTGTTTTCCAGGAACCAGATTGTAACCTAATCTGTGGAGTAGACAACTTAATGGGTTAAGGGCAAGGCAAAACAGAATCACCCTGGAATATCCTCTTTTGAATATTTAGCTCTGGAATCACAATTAATCTTTTATCATAGCTTAGCTGCAAAGTGATTTTCCACTCTGTCATTGTCACTGTAATGTAATTGAACAATTTAGGGTGTATCGTATATATCTGTAAGCACTCCTATATACAGGAATATGGGCTGCTGTCAAATTCTTTTTGTAATGTTTTCATGACATACTTAGTTTCTTGCCCTTTTGGAAATTCTCCATTATGATTTTTAACAACAAATGAAACTTTGTTTCATGTGACTTTCTTTTGTTAACCTTTAGTTCTATTTTCTTGTTTGAGTTTTCTTCTAAATGACTATATAATTTATATCGTTGGAAGGCAAATTATTGCCCTATAGTTTTTTTAAGGTCACTTGCAGGTTAAGTTTTAAGGAGGAGTACCATTTTTCCTGTTGTTAAGTGTCTCTGTTTGGGATGAGCAGATAGGCAATTCTTATTCTGGACTAAATCTTCATAGAAAGATGTTAATACTTTTAGCCAGATGTCAGGTACTGCATTTAGGCCTGAGGTTTTCCATTTAGGAGCTTTTCTTAATTTTGTTTCAATTTATCGGGCTGTTACTTCATCCCATTTCATGTCCTGTGCATTTGAAATTCTTACTGTTTATTTTATTTCTTCTATCCATTCAATGTCTTTGTTATGTTCTCTAGGGTCTTCATAGATATTTCTCCAAAATGTGTCTATTTCTTTTTTTCTTGGTGGCGTTTCTATTCCTTTTGCTTTGTTTCCCAATTCTCTATAAAACTTTTTTGGGTCGTCAATGAATTGTTTATTTTGTACTTTTCCTTTCTATTTGTCTGCACATCTTCTAAGTTTTTCTGCCTGTGCTAATATCTTTACCTTATTATTTGCAATAGTGTGTAATAGATCATGGTCACTTCTGATACTGTACATCGCCTTGCTTTTATCACTGCTATCTTTCTAAGTAGTTTTGTTTGTTTGTTCCCACTTCTATACTCTTGTAGCAATAATACTTCTTGTCTTATTTGCTTTATAGTTCTGTTTGATACTTCCATGATAGCATATGCTTTCTTCCCTTCCATTTCTTTATTGTTCTGTGTGTTTGTGGTAAGACTTTGGGCAGGATTCATGATGGCTTGCACGCAGTCTAAGAGTAGTGTAAGACTCCATGCAGCCATCGCTATCCAGGAACAGCCTGTATGTGCGTGTAAGAGAGCACCTAAAACGGCTCTTACACGGACAGGGCGTGGATATGCTAATTACCTCACTTGCAGCCGAAAGGCATGCAAATGAGGTAATTTTGCGATCCAGGAAGCAGAAACCTGCCCATGTAAGAGCCGTGTTATCTGCAGAAATGTACTCAGTTGATAACTGAGTACCGTTCTGCAAATAACACAATGGAGCCTTGTCAGCTCCAAATAAAGGTTGCAAATGTCCCAGGCAGCATGCCAATGGCCAAATATGTGGCCACTGGCAACGTACCCCGATGCAAAAATAAAATAAAAATGTTTTTTTTTGGCGATGTTTAAACGTAGCGCAGCGCCGCGCAAATGGGCTGCGCTATAAAAAAACAGAAAAATAAAAATATTAAACCCACAAACATGGGTTTTATGCAAAGCATGAATTTACAATGTAAGGGAATAGCAGGCTGAAAACAACATGGCCACCGAGTAGGGGTTGCTAAGGGGGGAAGCTGAGTGTAAGACATGTAACTAAGCATTAGTAGGCAATCCCATGTAAATGAGTGGTAGGATAGTGAATCGTACTGTCACATAGGAAATGAGCACATTCCGTGCAGTGTAGGAGTAGGATAAGGGGGAGTAACAGAGTAGGAGATAGGTGACATCACAGGGGGGAATGTATGAAAGAAATGCAGCTCATTGGAGCACAGTGGCATGTGAAAGATGTCAGTCACACATCATGGAAAGAGGAGTGTCAACAAGTAGGCATGGGAAAGCCAAGAAATGGAAGGTGTACACTATGGATAACACCAAAGTTTCTTGCAGGGCGTGCATGCGCGCGTGTGCGCACTGGTAGGCACGAGTAAGAGAGAGTGCGCGCGTGTAAGCGTGAGTGCACGCGTTTAAGGCAGAATAAGCATGTAGGAGCCTGTTTAAACACCTGTAAGCCTGTTTGCACTGGTGTGTACGCGTTTTAACCCGAATAAGCAGATTCTAGTCCGTCTAAGCATGTGTGCGCGCGTGTTAGCCGCTGTGAGCGTGTTTTCACTGGTATGCGCGTCGCTCCCCCCTGAGGAAACAGAAGGGAAAAAGGAAGCATGAGAAATAGTAGGAAGCTAGCAGGGATTACTGGCAGAGCTAGCAGGTGAAAACAATCAGAAGCAGGCAATTACACAGGCAGAACAGTAGCCCAGCCCAGCACTTAAAACTCTGCAAACAACAGTGCAGAATGTTTCTCTCAAGAGACACTGCAACAGAGGAGTAAGCTATTAGAAGTGAAAACTGAAAAAGCTTCACTCAGACCAAAAATGCTAGGGGCTGCCATAGCTGTTATAAGGAGACATATGCAACTTGCTGAGGGTGGTGACTATGCAAATGCTGCCGGACAACCCACAGTGAGGAGACGGAGAAGAGTGTACAGGCCCAGGGTCACCTACCAGGGGTTACATGAGCTGGAGATAGTGGAGCGCTATAGAGTGGACAGAGACCTCCTACAGCAAATTGTTGAGCTGTGCAGGCCACGCCTCACACACAGAACCAACAGAGGGGAACCCATCCCAGTGGAAACCAAGGTATGTGTTGGCCTAAGAATACTAGCAACAGGTACCTTCCAGAGACCAACTGGTGATATGATGGGGATATCACAGGCATCAGCATCCAGGGTACTGCACCAGTTCCTGGATGCCATGTCAGCACATGTCGGTGATCATGTATATTTCCCCAATTCCCGTGAGGTATTGGCCAGCAATATGCGTCTCTTCCAGCAAATAGCGGAATACCCTGAGGTAGTGGGTGCAATAGACTGCACGCATATATGCATCAAAGCACCAGCTGGTGAGCGGGTAGGGCCTACATTAACCGCAAGGGCTTCCCTCCATCAACTGCCAGGTCATGTGTGATGCCCAGGGCATAATAATGAATGTGTGTGCTGGCTGCCCTGGAAGCTACCATGATTCCCATATCTGGCATTTGACGCAGCTGTACCAGACATTTGCCAATGGGGACATCCCACATGGTCACTTAGTGGGGATGCTGGCTATGCACTGGAGCC
Source organism: Protopterus annectens (assembly GCF_019279795.1). Lineage (NCBI taxonomy): Eukaryota > Metazoa > Chordata > Ceratodontiformes > Protopteridae > Protopterus > Protopterus annectens. The sequence continues at coordinate 357,266,765 of NC_056734.1, read as the reverse complement.
GTGGCTGATGACACCCATCAGAAATGCACACACACCTGAACAAGAACGCCATAATGAGGCACACGCACAAACACGAAATGTAATCGAGCGTGTGTTTGGGCTGCTCAAGTCACGGATTCGGTGCCTGGACACATCTGGTGGAGCCTTGCAGTACTCACCAACTACATGTACCCAAATTGTCATGGTATGTGCTATGCTACATAATATGATTCTGCGAAAACAGCTGCAGCAGGACCAGCATAGGGCTGGGCCAAACAGCCCCCCACCATTGCCAAGCCAATCACAGGCAGAGCGTGACTCAGAGGAGGAACAACCTGAGCCTGCCCCAGTAGGCAGAAGGAGGCATGCCCAGTATGCCTTGGCCTTGGCAAAGAGGCAACGCATAGCACATACACTGGCTCAGTAGGAACCCTGGAAATGATACCTCTCTCTGACTCACACATATAGTAAAAGGGATGCCTAAGTTGACACAACCTGCTTTCAAACATGTACAGGGAGTGTAGTATGTGCATCCAACATAGACAGCCCTGCAGCACCACCTGAGGCATGATTGCCATGTGTTAAGCAATGTAACACCATGTAGTATATGCAAACTTGATGACCCTGACTAACATCCTACCCTCACCAAGCATGATGCCACAATATGAAGACAAGATGATCAATTACAATAATTGGCTTAAGTATTGCTGTTAGTCAAAGGGGATCCAATGTGTGCCAGCCTGGGATGACATGCTGAGCAAGACATGATGCTCCACCTGCTAGGGATGGCATGCACCTATCACTCCTGGCCTTTTGGATACTGGCAAAGGCTGTTGTCACCCCCACCGTGCCTTGAATAGGTAAGGCTCAAAACACAAACCCACCTCCATAGGTATCACAAGGGATAAGAACCTAGACGTAATGCTACCCAATGCCAGAAGTCTAAACTGCAAGATGCATGCAGTCTAAACTCTCCTCAGCATGGAGAATGTTGATATCTGTTCTGTAACAGAAACCTGGGTCAAGGCTCACAAGAGCACCCTAACACTACCAGGTTACACCTCATACCATGCTTTACAGCCCCAAAACATGGAACAAACTACAAAAGGAGGGTGACTATCAATAATTGTCAAGGATAACCACACCCCAGGTTGGTACCACAACAAGAAGCAGCATGGACTATCCACGGGCAAGTAACAGTGGCTAAAACTGCCTCCCAGTTTGTAGCCTGCTACAGACTACCCTCCTAATGCCAGGAACTGCACTTGGCCTACTTCGGAACACATGAAAATATCAAGCTCTCCAAACAACATTATATTGGGTGACTGAAAATACTCAAACATAGACTGGGAGCATTATTCTAGCTCCAACACCCTAGGCCAAAGGTTCCTAGAATTCATAAACCAAAATGCTCAGGAACAACTTACCACTCCCACAAGAGGGGTAAGCATACTGGATGTGATAATCAGCAACATGGGTACTCTATGGCCAGATGAGAAGTGTATCCCTCACTGGTAAGATCAGACCATAGAGTAATCACACTGGATATTCACATCCTGACCCCAGTCCCTGGGCAGAAAACCACAGTGAAAAACATGTGTAAAGCAAATGTTGCACTCCTCCAAACTGATGTGGAATCCATTAAAGGCCCTGTGCCTGTGGAAAATATGGGCCACACCTCAGAACCCTTTATAAATGCATTCTATGAACACTTTCAGGAATGCATGGATTATGCAATCCCAAATAAAACCAAGACCCAATTCCATACACGCAGGCATCTGGCCTGGTGGACCCCAGCCATTACCAAACCATGCAAGAGAAGGAGGAAGCTACTACATGATAGAGCAAATCCCAAAAAGGGAAGTAATCTCTGATCAGTATTATGGCAAAAAACTATGGCCACACATAAAATCCACTAAGGCCAGCTACAACATGTTGAATCTGTGAATCTTGAGGCAATGTTACACCTGCCCCATGTACACAGACAACCCCTCCCCCCCAAGAAATACAAATATATGTGAGAGATGCAACCATTTATCCAAACTGGAGGCCGAGCTCTCTCAACTCAGTACTGGCAAAACTAGTCAGGAGGAGAAGGTAACCACACACACCACAAACCCAGTCTCACATAGACCTATCACAACTGCAAACCAAAGACATAAACACACAAAAACATTCCCGGAGGCTCTAATTAAAAATCCACCAAATCAACAGAGGCCTCCAAAGCAGACACCCAAGCAACCACTACCTCAAAACATAGCACATGCAACACATAGTTCACAAAGTCAGTGTGCCAAACAGTCACAGCCCTTAAGGACAAACAACATGCCTGATACACTTGTAATAGGTGACTCCATAGTCAGACACACTGATGTCCCGCTCACCAGACTGAACAAGGAAAAGGTTACAGTAAGCTGCCTGTAGGCCGCTACAATCCACCACATAACACAAGCACGCAGGTCACTCCAAAGCAAGTACAAATATGACTCAGTCATTGTCCATGCTGGTGTGAATGACCTGAGATGTACCTCCCTGGACTACATGAAAAGAGACATAGAGGAGCTCTCTGATTATGTAGCCCAGGCCGGTATGACCCTGACCCTGAGCAGCATCCTACCCTCACCAAGAATGATGCCACAGTACAAACACAGAATGATCAGCTTTAACAATTGGCTCAATTACTGGTGTCATTCCAAGGGGATCCAATGTCTGTCTGCTTGGGATGACATGCTTGACAAGCCACGCTGCTTTGCCAGGGATGGCTTGCACCTGTCACCCCTGGGCTTCTGGATATTGGCTAAGGCTCTTGCCACCTCCATAGTGCCTTTTTTAGGCAAGGCTCAAAAGACAAACCCACCTCCCTAGAAAACATAAGTGGAAAAAACATAAGGGTAATGCTGCTCAATGCCAGAAGTCTAAACCTCAAGATGCACGCTCTCGAGGCCCTCCCCAGTATGGAGAACATCGATGTCTGTGCAGTGACGGAAACCTGCTTCAAGGCTCCTGAGAGCACCCCAGCACTACCAGGTTATACCTCATATCATGCTTTTCGGCCCCAAAACCTGGACCAAACCACAAAAGGAGGGGGAGTATCCATATTCATCAAAGATACCCACACCTCCAGGTTACTGACAATGCACGAAGCATCGGAGACCATCCATGTGCAACTAACCATAGGCAAAACTGCTGTACAGTTTGTAGCATGCTACAGACCACCCTCTCAAACCCAGGAACCCCACTCAGCCTTCCTGAAGACACTGGAGAGTATGAATGTCTCTCCAAATACCAAACAAGGTACTCACAAATTACCACATAGGTGGTAATCCATTACGTATGGAAGAAGTAATCAGGGACCTAGGGACACAAGTGGACAGTAACCTCTCATGTGACACTCACATTGCCAAGGTGGCTAGGAAGACCTTCTATATTGGCCACCTTATCATGAAAGGATTCACATCTACATCAAGAGAGGTCATTGTGCCCCTATACTCTTCTCTTATCAGGCCCATAATTGAGTACAATGCCCCATTTGGGATGTACCTTACCCGACACCTGCAGCAGTTAGAAAGACCCCAAAAGTACCTCACCAAGAGGATAAAGGGTCTCAAACATTTGTCATATGCTGCCCGGCTGAAGAAACCCCAGCTGTATTCAGTCACATACTGCCTACTCAGAGGCGATGTATGCCCGATGTACAAGGCCATGTCCAATCCAGAATTAATGGACATGCTCCACCTCAGAAAATCCAAATCCATCAGAGCCGCGAGAGCGAGAGATTTCAACCTCAACACATAAATAAATAGGATGTGCTGGAGGGACAGATTCATAACCCAGAGGCTCCCTACACTCTGGAACAGAATCCCAGTCCATGTTAGGCAGAGCCCTCACTGACTCTCTTCAAGAGGAATCTTGACGAGTGGATGGGAGATCGTAGATTTACACTGGGGGTCATCACTGTGTCACGTCTAGACAGAGGCACAGTAAAGTAAACCCTAAATGGGCATAATATTCACATAGCAAGGGGTGGCGAAAGCCACACACACTCTGGCTAGGCTTATAAATGCCCTAGGGCAGATAGCCTAGTATGAACCTATGAACCTATGAAGATACAAATTGTACAGGACACTAAGGATAATCACAAGGCTTTCTTAACTGATGGTAGGAACCTTGGTGGGAATTCACAGATATGCTCTGAATTACTCAAATATTACAAACAATACACCAAACCCACACACATTGCCAACATCCAACCTGACAGGTTCAGTGCAAACTCCCCCCCACCAAAATGCCAAATATCTATCCCAGCAGAGTGCTGGCCCCCTGACATTGCAGATGCTGAGGTAACAGCCAGCATCTTCAAAGCAAAACACACAGCATCAATGGTACGAGATGGTGTCCTGGGCTGCGTCCAACATGAACTCCAAGAAGAATGGAACGCCAAATAACACTACTGCTCAATCTCAGCCTTACCACAGGATATGTACCCAAAGAGCAGTGTACAGCAACAGTGGTCCCTCTCCACAAAGGTGGTGCCTGAATGGATACTGCAAACTATCACCCCAGAATCCTGACAAGCTTGGTCTGCAAAGCTATGGAAAGGATCATCATGGACCTCAGAAATAAAGATATTGGGGACCTACAGACACTGGACCCTACCCAGTGTGGCTTTCTTAAGGGCAGATCCTGCCCCTTAAACATGTTTGACTCATTTGAAACAGTCATCAAGGCCATTGATGAGGGGGAATGTGGTCCACACAGCCTATCTGGACCTTGCAAAAGCCTTCCATACAATACCCCACGTGTTCATTATAGATAAGCTCACCAGCTTAAATATAAACCCCTATGTCAGTAGATGGGTTGCAAACCAGCTCAAGGACAGAACTGACATGGTCAGAAATGCTGCAGCCATGTCAGACTACAAACCAGCTACAACTGGCATCCCACAAGGCTCGGTCCTGGGACCTCCCTTGTTTGGTATATATTTCCCATAGGTACAGGCCAACATGGAAGGACTGTGTCTGAACAAGTTTGCAGATGACTACAAACTGGGCACCATATCTGACCCTCCAGCTGACACAAGCATCCTACAAAAGGGCCACATAGAAACAGACAACTGGTGCCAGAGCCATGTCATCAAGCTAAATGCAGAAAAGTGTATAGTCATCCCCTGTGGATAAACAGTAAGTGCCCACCAATTACCACATAGGTGTTAACCCATTAAGTACTTTAGAAGTAATAAGAGACCTGGGGACACAAGTTGATAGATATCTTGCATTTGACAACCATGTGGCTGTAGTGGTTACAGAAACATACCATATACCCACCTAATCATGAAGGTATTCACATCTAGATCAGGGAAGGTCATCGTGCCTCTTCAGTCATCCTTCATCAGCCTCACAATTGAGTACAATGGCCCCTGTGGGATGTACCTCAGCAGACACCTCCAGCAACTGGAAAGACCCCAAAAGTACCTCACCAGGAGGATCAAAGAGCTCTAACAGATGCCATGTGTTGCCTGATTAAACAAACTGCAGCTCCACACAGTGCCATACTGCCTGCCCAGAGGCAATCTGTGCCTGATGTATAAAGCCATGTCCAAGCTGGAATCAATGAACATGCTGCACCTTGTAAAATCTGAATGCCAGTGAGCTATGCACATGAGAGACCTGAACCCCAGCACTGACATAAATAGGACATGCTGTAGTGATTGATCCATAACCCAGAAGCTCCCTCCACTCTTGAGTAAACTCCCAGTACAGGTTAGCCAGAGAGTCCCTCATTGACTCTCCTCAAGAGGAATCTTGATGAGTGGATGGGAGATGGTAGGTTTACCCTGGGTATCACTGTTATGTCATGGGTAGACAGAGGCACAGTATACTAACCTTGAAATATGTCATGGCAAACTCCAGTTACAATGTGTGTTGAAGGACAAACACACTCTCTGACTAGCATTAGAAATGGCCTAGGGCACATAGCTAGTGTTTGTCAATGTCCACCCAAGTTGCGGAATACACTACCAATGTTGGACAAGCCTGGTTTAAGTAGTCCATATCTGAACAAAATGCAACATGGTCATATGTGCACAACTGGCCCTTAACCAGTCTGGTGTGCTCACTATGAATATTTAAAGCAGTGATAGGACTGAAACCCAGGATACTGTCCACCACAGTGAAAGTACTGAACCAGTACACTATACGATATTACAGTGTTTGGTCAGTATGAAAGGATGTTGACAACTGTATGCAAACTATCCCATGGAAACCCTGCAGGCACAGTATAATCCCTGTTGGGTTCAGACACAAAGCAGTTGGGCAGTAAGTACACAACATGACTTCCAACACACAACTATAAATGTGAAATATTGTTGAAGTTCACACACAACCACAAATGTGGTGGACCGCAGATTTCAACATATGGAAAGCTCACACTGGGCATGCTCGCACACTTTGATAAATGAGACATATGTCAGGCAACAAGCCATGGAAAGCCTGAACTGGGCATGCTCACACACTTAGGCCATGTCTCAGTTTAGCAGTTGGCCACACATATCTGGCATTTGTATGTGTTAATCCAGGAACCTCCCACAATACAGCAATCTGCCCAGTGCACACAGTTAAATGACAACAGAGACATAAGTAAAATAGTGGATCCCTCTCATATTCAAACATCTTCCACAGATACACAAGTTGTTCATAGAAACAGGGAAAGCTATGGCAATAAAGACCTGCAAACAGTTTATCAGCAACAAATATTGTGCATCTGAAAATTAAACATATGGGTGTAGAGGTCAATACTAGGCTGTTTGCCCTAGGGAATACATAAGCTTAGCCAGAGTGTGTTTGGCGTCTGCCTCCCCAGTACAGTAGGCTACTGTGCCTCTGTAAAGTAGGTCACAGAAGGCACCGTTTAAGGCTAGTGTGCTGTGCCTCCATCAAGCAGGGACACAGTGGAGATCCCAGGGGTTGAATTTGCAATGTCACATCCATGTGGCTGGTGTTTGCTGGAAGAGGGTTGGCGAGGACTTATAACAGTAATTGGGCATCAATTACAGACTGAGGGGAGCCTTATCTGCAGTGTCTGGACAATTTCACTGTCAACACTTTGAAGTGATGATTTTGAGGGATTGAAGTGTCTTGCCAATACTGTTCAGAGACGTCCTCCCTCTGTGGGATATTGCTCTGTAATGTATTAGCTCCCTCCTTCTGTTGTACAGCTTATATATGGCTGGTGTACACCAGACAGGTCTCCTGTTGTGGAGGAGTCTTGGGTTTATTTGGGATAGCATGATCAATGCAAACCTTCCGGATGCTCATAGAATGCAATTGTCAAGGATTATGCAGAGTGTCCTGTATAATCCAGCAGCATGGGACCTTTGAAGTCTTCCACCCCAGTCTTCACAAGTGCAAAGTCTGCTTTTGATAAATACTTTGTTTGCAGTGACTTCCTTGCCTGGGGTGGGGATGGGATATGGATGTCCAGGGAAAGTTGGTTATGGTCAGATATTAACAATGGTGGTCTACCTCTGGTGTGGAACATAGAGTCCCCATGTTGCAGATGGTCAGGTCCAATATGTATTCCCCCTTGTGGCTGTGGTGATTGGTCCTGCCATAGCACATGGATTCACAAATTGTAGTGGCTGTAGGGTGATGTTGTTGAGGCCTGAGTAGTTCCCCACTCAATATACCTGTACCTGAAGTTAACCACTGTAATGGTGTATGTGAACACCTTCATATCCTACACTGTTCCCAGGGAAGCAAAGTGTGGTTCCTGGATATGGGAGGGGTGGTCTGAACTGGTTGTGTTGTGTGTTACAGGTCCTGTGGTCATGAAGCATGGTATAAAACATAACCTGGCAGTGCTGATGTGCATATGTGACCCTGAAGTAGGCGGCTGTTAATGCATATATATGCTATCCCCCTTACTGACAGATAGTAATAGATGTACATACCTCTTTATAAATAATGATGTCAGCACCCTATAAATACTGCAGGAGAAGAAAAGATACCCAGTAATTTGAATAGCGCTCCGCTAATGTGTCTTTCTCAAGTGTTATAATATAGTTAGGTAGGGGTTTGAATCCTGCAAATGCTCAGTGTGTGTGTTTGGGGGTGGGGGTTAGTGTGTGTGTAATTCTGTATGAAAGAAATGTCCCTTTTGGCAACTAGAAGAACACACTACATGATGTACATTCCTCTTTCTAAACACTGATGATGTCAGCACCCTATAAGTATAGCAGGAGAAAGAAAACCTCCCAGTAATGCAAATAGCGTGCTCTGCTAATGCATCTCTCTCAAGTGTCATAACATAGTTAGGTAGGGGTTTGAATCCTGCAAATGCTCAGTGTGTGTGTTTGGGGGTGGGGTTTAGTGTGTGTGCAATTCTGTGTGAAAGAAATGTCCCTTTTGGCAACTAGAAGAACACACTACATGATGTACATTCCTCTTTCTAAACACTGATGATGTCAGCACCCTATAAGTATAGCAGGAGAAGGGAAACCTCCCAGTAATGCAAATAGCACACTCTGCTAATGTGTCTCTCTCAAGTGTCATAACATAGTTAGGTAGGGGTTTGAATCCTACAAATGCCATGTGTGTTTTGTCACACAGTTTGTCCATGTGTGTTGGGTGTTGCTCTTAATATTGTATGACATATATTATATCAGTAATGTCAATGCACACATGAGGTATGTGTGTGCCACATAGACATATGTACCTGTGACCTTAAATAGTTCCCATGTGTGAAGCCTGCCTCATGTGAATACATGGAATTTGCATTACACAACATTTTGACTGTGGTTTTCTGTGCAGGGGCTGCGGTTGGTATGTGAATATACAGTGAGAGTAGTCTATGGTGTCATCTTACCAGTGAGGGATACACTTCTGGTCTGGAGCATATAGTCCACATGTTGGTGATGATCAGGTGCAGCATGTTTCCCCTCTTGTGGGAGTGGTAACAAGTTGTTCCATAGCATTTGAGTGTATGGATTCTAGGAACCTTTCACCTAGGGTGTTGGAGCTACAGTAATGCTCCCAGTCTATGTGTGGGTAAATGAAGCTGCCCAATATATTGTTGTTTGGAGACACCTGCAGATATTCATGTATTCTTAAGTAGGCCAAGTGGGTTACCTGGGTTTAGGAGGGTGGTCTGTAGCAGGCTATGAACTGGAAGTCAGTTTAACCCACTGTTAGTTGCACGTGGATAGTCTGTGATGCGTCACGCTGTGGCAACAACCTGGGGGTGTGGGTATAGGTTCATAGGTTCATAGGTTCATACTAGGCTATCTGCCCTAGGGCATTTATAAGCCAAGCCAGAGTGTGTTTGGCTTTCGCCACCCATTTTAAATTAATGTTGCTATGCCCTTTTTCGAGGTTAGTATACTGTGCATCTAACAGTGACACAGAAGCGATACCCAGGGTAAACCTACGATCCCCCATCCACTCATCAAGATTCCTCTTGAAGAGAGTCAATGAGGGACTCTGCCTAACCTGGACTGGGATTTTATTCCAGAGTGAAGGGAGCCTCTGGGTTATGAATCTGTCCCTCCAGCATGTCCTATTTATGTCAGTGCTGAGGTTCAAGTCTCTCGAGCGCATAGCTCGATGGGATTTGGATTTTCTGAGGTGCAGCATGTCCATTACTTCCGGGTTGGACATGGCATTATACGTCAGGCACAGATCGCCTCTGAGCAGGCGGTATGCCACTGAGTATGGAGTTTTGTTAACCGGGCAGCATATGGCATCTGTTTGAGCCCTTTGATCCTCTTGGTGAGGTACTTTTGGGGTCTTTCCAGTTGCTGCAGGTGTCTGGTAAGGTACATCCCAAAAGGGGCATTGTACTCAATTATGGGCCTGATGAGGGATGAGTAAAGAGGCACGATGACCTCCCCTGATCTAGATGTGAATCCCTTCATGATTAGGTGGGCTATATAAAATGTTTTTCTAACCACTTTGGCCACGTGGTTGTCAAATGAGAGATTGCTATCAACTTGGGTCCCCATGTCCCTAATTACTTCTTCCATACTTAATGGATTACCACCTATGTGGTCATTTGTAGTCACTTTGTTTTGCCAGAGGGGATGACTATACACTTTGTGGCATTTAGCTTGAGGCCATGGCTCTGGCACCAGTTGTCTGTTTCTATGAGGCCCTTTTGGAGGATGGTTGTGTCGGCTGGAGAGTCGATTATAGCGCCCAGTTTGCAGTCATCTGCGAACTTGGTCAGCCACAGTCCTTCCGTGTTGGCCTGTACCTCCGAGAAATATATACCGAACAGGAGAGGTCCCAGGACTGAGCCTTGTGGGATGCCACTTGTAACTGGTTTGGAGTCTGACATGGCTCCAGCAATTCTAACCATGTGGGTTCTGTCCTTGAGCCAGTTTGCAACCCATCTAGTGACATAGGGGTTTATATTTAAGCTGGTGAGCTTATCTATAATGCCCGAGTGGGGTATTGTATCGAAGGCTTTTGCGAGGTCCAGGTAGGCTGTGTGGACCACCTTCCCCTCATCAATGGCCTTGGTGACTGTTTCAAAGAAATCAACCAGGTTTAAGAGGCAGGATCTGCCCTTAACAAAGCCAAACTGGGTAGGATCCAGTGTCTGTAGGTCCCCAATATCTTTATTTATGAGGTCCATGATGATCCTTTCCATAGCTTTGCAGACCAAGCTAGTCAGGCTTATGGGGCGATAGTTTCCAGGATCCGTTGAGGCACCACCTTTGTGTAGAGGGACCACTGTTGCTGTACGCCACTCTTTGGGTACATATCCTGTGGTAAGGCTGAGATTGAACAGTAGTTTTATGTTTGGGTTTAGCTCATCTTGGAGTTCATGTAGGACGCCGCGCGGGACACCGTCTGGTCCCATTGAGGCTGTGTTTTTGCTTTGGAGAGGCGGCTCTTACCTGAGCATCTGAGATGTCAGTGGGGCAGCACTCTGCTGGGATAGATATTTGCCCTTCTGGTGGGGAGGGGGGGGAGTTTGCGCTGAACCTGTCAGCTAGGATGTTGGCAATGTCTGTGGGTTCAGTGTATTTTTTGTCATTTTGGACTAATTCTGAGCATATCTGGGAATTCCCACCCAGGTTCCTAACATAACTAAAGAAAGCCTTGTGATTATCCTTAGTGTCCTGTGCAATTCTTCTCTCGAAGCTGGCCTTAGATGATTTTATGAGTGCCCGTAGTATTTTGCTAACACTGATCAGAGATGCCTTCCCTTTTTGGGATTTTGCTCTATCATGTAGTAGCTTCCTCCTTCTATTGTATAGTTTGTTTATGGCTGTGGTCCACCAGACAGGACGTCTGCCTTTGGAGGATTGGGTCTTGTTTTTATTTGGGATTGCATGATCCATGCATTCCTGAAGGTGTTCATAGAATGCGTTTATAAAGGATTCTGCAGTCTGGGCCGTATTTTCCACAGGCCCGGGGGCTTTGAAGGATTCCACCTCAGTTTTGAGGGGTGTGGAATTTGCTGTAGAGAAGTTTTACACTGTGGTTTTCTGGGCAGGGGGTGGGGTCGGGATGTGAATATCCAGTGAGATTAGTTTATGGTCTGATCTTACCAGTGAGGGATACACTTCTGGTCTGGAGCATAGAGTCCCCATGTTGGTGATGATCAGGTCCAGTATGTTTTCCCTCTTGTGGGAGTGGTAACAAGTTGTTCCATAGCATTTGAGTTTATAAATGCTAGGAACCTTTGAGCTAGGGTGTTGGAGCTAGAGTAATGCTCCCAGTCTATGTTTGGGTAGTTGAAGTCCACCAATATAATGGTGTTTGGAGAGACCTTCATATTTTCCAGTGTTCTCAGGAAGGCCAAGTGGGGTTCCTGGGTTTGGGAGGGTGGTCTGTAGCAGGCTATAAACTGGAAGGCAGTTTTACCCACTGTTAGTTGCACATGGATAGTCTCTGATGCTTCGTGCTGTGCCACCAACCTGGAGGTGTGTGTATCTTTGACAAATATTGATACTCCCCCTCCTGTTCTGGTTTGGTGCAAGTTTTGGGGCCGACAAGCATGGTATGAGGTATAACCTGGCAGTGCTGGGGTGCTCTCGGGAGCCTTGAACCAGGATTCTGTTACTGCACAGATATTGATGTTCTCCATGCTAAGGACAGTTTCCAGTGCATGCATCTTGAGGTTTACACTGCTGGCGTTGAGTAGCATTACTATTAGTTTCTTATCCCTTGTGATACCTATGGAGGTGGTTTTGTCTTTTGAGCCTTGCCTAAAAAAGGCACTATGGGGGTAGCAAGAGCCTTTGCCAATATCCGAAAGCCCAGGGGTGACAGGTGCAAGCCGTCCCTAGCAAAGCATCGTGGCTTGTCGAGCATGTCATCCCAGGCTGACAGGCATTGGATCCCCTTTGAATGACACCGATACTTAAGCCAATTGTTGAAATTGATCATCTTGTCTTCATATTGTGGCATCATTCTTGGTGAGGGTAAGATGCTACTCAAGGTCAGGGTCATACCAGCCTGGGCCACATGCTCAGAGAGCTCCTCTATGTCTCTTATCATGTAGTCCAGGGAGGTACGTCTCAGGTCATTCACACCAGCATGGACAATGACTGAGTCATATTTGTACTTGCCTTGGAGTGACCTGAGTGCTTGTGTTATGTGGCGGATCCTAGCGCCCGACAGGCAGCTCACCGTGACCTTCTCCTTGTTCAGCCTGGTGAGCGGGACGTCAGTGTGCCTGACGATAGAGTCACCTATTACAAGTGTATCAGGTGTGTTGTTTAGCCTTAAGGGCTGTGACTGTTCGGCACACTGGCTTTGTGAGCTATGTGTTGCACGTGTTCTGTTTTGGGGTAGCGGTTGCTTGGGTGTCTGCTTTGGAGGTCTCTGCTGCTTAGGCAGATTTTTATTTAGAGCCTCCGAGTATGTTTTTGTGTGTTTATGTGTTTGGTTTGCTGTCGTGGTAGGTCTATGTGAGACTGGAATTGTAGTGACTGTGGTTTCCTTCTCCTCCTGACAGGTTTCACCAGTACTGAGTTGAGAGAGCTTAGCCTCCAGTTTGGCTATATGGTTGCATCTCTCACATGTGTTGGAATTTGTTGGGAGGAGGAGAGGGTTGTCTGTGTACATGAGGCAGTTGTAACATTGCCTCAAGATTCCCAGATTCACCAGCTGGACCGAGAGGAGATTGACAACTGACCTTTGGACATGCTAGAATAGTATTGGGAATTCCTTTATAATTGACAACAAAAAGGGCCAATGGGGAACAAGGTACTCAAGGGGAGTTTGTGAGGGTGTAGTGCTTTTAATTTGTTAGTGCTGACTTATATAATTGCTTTAGTGAGCAAGTGCCAGGTAACTTAAATGCAATGTGTTACAGGTAACTTAAATGCAAAAAATGACAAACAGTAACTTTCTTTCAAGTGAAACAAGGAAATAAGTACAGTAAGCAATGCAGATGTCACTAGGGATCCACAGAAGCGCTGAAAAGCCACGTTTTAGGTGGAATTAGCATTTCAGGGAAATAACAAGCAAACAAGCATACAAACAAAGCTACATTCAGCAGGCCTGGATCTAGTCTATGCTACAGCAAACAAGGTGTACCAATTTCAGTAAGAAACAGTTCAAATATGCAGGCACTATAAGCCTTTAGCCAGAAATTCCCAGCTCAGATGGGCAGAGTCCAGCCTCTCCTCCCACAAGAGTGCAGACCATGAACCTTCTTAATGTAAAATAACTGGCCTGAAGCCCAAGTGCTTAAACCAGAACTAATACACTTTTAGAATAACAGACACTGAGCCCTCAATCAGCAGTTCCCAACTTAGAAGGATGTAAGCTACCTGTCCTGCCACCACAGTATCCTTGACATTTAATGAGACTCACCCTCCTGTCATAGTTAGTTCCGTGTTTTGGGGCTGTCAAGCATGGTATGAGGTGTAACCTGGTAGTGCTAGGGTGCTCTTGGGAGTCTTGAACCTGTTGTCTATTACTGCACAGATATCAACATTCTCCATGCAGAGTAGAGTTTGGACTGCATGCATCTTGCAGTTTACATGTCCGGCATTGAGTATCATTACTTCCATTTTCTTATCCCCTGTGCTACCTATGTAGGTGGCCTTCTGTTTTCAGCCTTACCACCAGAATGCAAAGATGTGCAGACATTACACTATGGTAATTAATAGTGGTGTACAAAACAATACAATGACAATCATACTGTTAATGCATCAGGCATGCTGGGATATACCCACAATGATATCATTACACTGTACTGTTGACAACATGATAATATTACTACACTTCTATGTAGTCACCCTGTGCATCAGCACCATGTTAACCTGTTCCTGCATCAATGTTACAGATTGCAGGAGGTGGCACAGTTTCATCATATGCACAGGGTGTGTACTTGGTATGCCTGAGTCTGCCACTGATACAACCAATCGACATGTATGTGTGTGTGTGTTAGTGAGGGACAACAGTACAAGATGGGGCAATGTTGATGCGGTGTGTGCATGTATGTGTTAGCCCTAGGTGTTAGCATTATGCATGTGTGTATGCATGCACACAGTTCCACCTCGTGGCTGCCATATACGGGTGTTTGTGGACAGCCACAGACTGTACCTGCCAGGTCATACAGATCACTGTCTCTGGCCATGGACACGGTACCTGTGCCTGGCAGGGGTGCTACGGACAGTATCAGGTACTAAGCCAGACTGGGTACTGTCATCAGAAGCAGTTGGTTGATGACTGGACACATGTCCCTGCTGGGACTGTCCAGAGCCACGTGCACGTGGTCTCCTAGGGCGGTCTGATGACAGCACAGACCCAGCATTGCTGGGGCTGGTACTGGCACTATGGGAGCAGCTGCGGGTTTGTTGTCATCCGCGACGACTGCCAGCTGCTGATGTTGCTGGCATACGTCCACATCGACGCCTCAACCATCCTGCATTGCCCTGGCTCATGGACATGTAGTTGTGGAACAGATCTAATGTGTCCCCCAACGTCTGTCAATGACCTCGGTGAAATTACGGATGGCAGCCGCAATGTCACGCATAGTGTCATTCATAGCAGTGCGATGTGCTCTAAGCTCCCTCAGACCCTGTCTGGTGTACCGTTCCATACGTGCCTGTGCCTGCATTACAGCCTGGAACATAGCTGAGGTTGAAAGACCTCTGTGGGCACGTCTGACAGGGGCAGTACGACCACGGATGCTCCCACGAGAACCCCTGGACATCTGCCTGTGTGGTACCATGTCAGGACTCTGGCCATGGCTGCTGTGAGGGGATGCATGTGCCACTGATACCACATTACCCTGGTCAATGCCCACTGTATGCTGTCCCTCACCTAAGGACATTGGTGACAATGGATGTATTGGCAGGATGACTGTGCGCATTGATGGGGTTGACTGCTGTGTACTGTCGATTGGCTGACCAACAACAGACCCTGTCACACCTCCCTGTGCCATTACACATGTATCATCATTATCACTATCCCCAGCAGTGGATTCAGGTTCCCTGCTGCACACCACCAGAGCAACACCAGAACCTGTGAGAGGAAGACAGGAAACACAGTTTACAATGTGTACACAATGTTACCACAGATGCACACGGGCACATGCACACATGGGCACATGCACACATGGGCACATGCACACATGGGCACATGCACACATGCACACATGGGCACATGCACACATGGGCACATGGGCACATGCACACATGCACACATGCACACATGCACACATGCACACATGCACACATGCACACATGGGCACATGCACACTCCTCAGTACATGAGATACAAACACACAGACACAAACACACCTGCAATCCAACACATAGCAATACTGTTTGAGGGTATTATTACTATTATTATCATTAGTATTAAAAGTATTGTTATTACACACTCACCAGCATGGATTGGCTGCCTTGCTGTTACACCAGAGGGACCTGCACAAATAAGACATTTATTGTCAGTGGGCACAACTGTGCCATTGATACTGTGAGTATGATACAGTTCAGTAGTACAACAGTTGGCTTTCACAGGTCTACTGCTGATATTGAGAATATCAATCTTGCACAATAATTTCCAGGATAACAGCTACAAACACAGTACACATCTCACACATGCATAAACTACCAGTGTAGAGAACAGTCAACTATAGATATGGCATGTTACCTGCACGCTCCATGTCCACATGCTGGGTGGCTCCAGCCTCCATCATTACACATGTCTGCGGATGTTGTTGTTGTTGGGCTGGAGCCACAACACTTAGGAGGAGCCCTCCAGTCTGGTGAGGGGGGGTGTATAGCTGCCCCACCACCTGTGGCAAGCTGTTGCCTGTGGATATCAGATGCACGCTGATGGACATTTCTAATTAAATCACTGCAGTGATGGCGTACCTGCTCATATGTCCGGTTATGCATGCCTATGTCATTTACCCGACGGACAAGGTCTTGCCACAGTGCAGCCCTCTCCTGCTGGTTCTGGCTGGTGCGGGAAAAGAGTGTGGCAAAATCCCGCACCAGGCTCTGGTGTATCTCCTCTTCCTCTGCAGCAGAGTATGAGGGGTTGCGCTGGTGCACCATCGCCCTGGAAGGAAAAGAAAAATATGTGAGCAAGTAATATGGCACACATAATACTCTACTGTAGTGATATCACTGAACTGCCATATATAGCATCTGTCTGTCTATTGGGGGATACACATGTAAATGACCACATATCAGTGCTCAGCCAACAACTGTGTGACAGTGCCTGGCACACTCCATACAACAAACTAGTATACACCAGCAGTCGGCACACTGTTTGAGGTCCAATGCACAACCTCACACTGGGGTTTGTATCAAGGTAATGGATGGGGAACATTGTCAACCCATGCAATGCATGCAATGCACAGTTAAAATTTCAATGGTAATGCACCCTAGTCTTTGTGGCCATATCCCTACCTACACCGTAGTCACATACAGGGAACCACAGCACAACATATGGCAATGTAGTATGTTTGTATCCCAATACCTGACACATCTTTCTCTGGCCTCACACCAAGGACACACACTACCATGACAGACACAAAGTCATGCTGAGCAATCACACCATTACAGACCTTGCACACAGTCAGTGGCACACTCATTCCACCTCACATAGTTGGTATTGCAATGAGTACATGTGTGTGTGCATTGTGTCATAGGTAGGTAGTATGCTATTGGCCCTGGGCCTACAGCAGCATACTGTTATGCTACCCTGCCCCTTGGGACACATGTAATGTGATTGTACTTGCTCCTGTCAAACAGTTACACAGGGTGACTCATATGGCATATTACCTATCTGCATAACATTCAACAGGGGTATGTCTGACATCTACTAATGAGGAGCCTTGCTTCTTAATGCTGGGTGGTTTACTCCAGGGTATGGCTTATTTGTGGGTAGGAACCTGTACCTCCACCATGTGCTCTTTACTGCGGTGCCAAGGATGACAGACATAGGTCATTTAGGCTGGGGATATTGTGAGGTGTTACCATGGTTGTTGGACAACTGTTATGGGTGTGACTTAACTATGTATATCCAGCAGTGGTAACCTCTGTGTAGGTAGTATGAAAGGCACTCTATCTGTGGTTTTGTCAGTCACTCTGCATAGGTAATGTGTTTGAGGGCATTATCACTGTTTGTTAGGTATGACTGTGTCCTTCTCCCTTTCTGTAGTTGTCATGGGAGGTACATACCGTGTAGGACATTGTGAGGTGTAGAGGGGTACAGTGACCTACATTTCCCTAGCTGACACACCATTTGTGCTGACACGTACCATGTACAGGGATTACAAGACTAGTGTGCCACTGTGAATATCAAAGGGGAGGCTATTGTACACTTGTTTCCCATGTTCCCTTCTGACACATCCAGTAGTAGGCAGGCAACCACCTATGTGGTGGTTAGTGGTGTAAGTGTTTTGGAATGGGGTATGGTACTCCAGTATCCACACTGGTGTTCAGTCCATGCCTTTGTCACCAGGCACCTGTTGCAATACATCTGCACACATGTGCCTCTCTCAGTATATATATATATATATATATATATATATATATATATATATATATATATATATATATATATATATAGAGAGAGAGAGAGAGAGAGAGATATTCATATACATACATATCTCTAGACATTCATATCTGTCTGTATATGTGTATGTATCTATATATATCTATATATGTATGTGTCTATTACATATATATGTATATACATATTCTATCTATCTATATATGTCTATCTATTTATACATCCCTCTCTATCTATGTACACATATATGCATATTATATATATATATATATATATATATATATATATATATATATATACATATACATATACATATATATATATATATATATATATATATATATATATATATATATTTTTATTTACACATACGAATACACACACTAACATACTGCTAAACATCCATTACTGTACAACCTACATTGTACGTTGCACTACAACCTACATTGATATGTGCACATAGCAACCTTCAAATACATATGTATGTCCAGCCTTCACTAACAGTTGCAGTATGTCCCCTGCCCTATGCACATCTTCATATATATATATATAGATACAGACTGCTAACACATATGGAGGGTTCACAGTATGTAGATTATTAGATTATGTAGTTTACATTACCTTTGTTTCTCACTGCTGTTTGTGATGGCTTGCTGCTTGGTGGCCTGCTGATGGTTAGCTTGATGGTTTTTATTTATTTATTTATTTTTTGGTGTCTCTCTCTGTGTCACTGTGCCTCTGTGTCTCTCTCTCTCTCTCTCTCTCTCTCTCTCTCTGTCTCTCCCTCAGTTGTTGCAATGAAACTATTGCATGTGTGGACTGGGAGTACAGGCTGCTTTTGTAGGTATCTGCACATGTGCATGTGATGGCCTCTGCACCAATTGTTAGCCAGCATTTACTAATTGCATGCAGCCTGCTGTGTGGTAATTGCAGTTCTCACTGTGATTTCAGGACAGTGCTATAAAATGTTAGGTTAGGTAGGCGTAGCCCTTTCAGATTTTCAAGGTGGGGACCATGCTGGTATGCTGTGGACACTGTTCTGTGAGTGTAAAGGTTGGTATGTCTCTCATATTTAAGGCTGTGTTGTAGGCACTGAAATGCATGTTGTACTGAAACCTGACTATTGCTTCCTCCAGTTCATTCTTCTCAGTGTGTATGTTAACTGACACCTAATAATACTAATACTGTTTAAATGGGAGTATGTGCTTTCCTGTGGGACTTGTGGATTAACTGGTATACAGCAGTGGCTCTTGCAATTTGTTGCTATGGCTTCACTATTTAACCTTTACATTCACTCCTTGAAGGACTGCTAGGTGTCTTTACTGGAATGTGTTGCTATGGCTTTCCTATTTTCCATTTACATTCACTCCTTGTAATGCTTGCTATATTTCTTTCAGCAGCAATTCCTTATATGTTTGGTGTGGTTTGGTGGTACTGCATGCAGTCTGGTCTGGCCAAGGTGTGGGGCTTGACACCTACAAGGGTATTTTATTTTGCTGCTGAGCAGTAGTGGGGCCTTGTACTTTGTACTAACAGTTATGGATAGCAGGCACATGCAGCGCTTGTAAACTGCTATACTGTCCTTATTTTATTAGTTGGCTACATCCTTTGATATTTCTGGGTTGTACTCCTACATGAGGGTGTGCTTGTGGAAGCTATTCTACAGCTATTCACAGAGTGTGTGACAGCAGACAGAATGATATGCCTGTGAGTTTGTGACACTTGCAGGCCTCAGATACTCTCAGGTGTATCTTTTATCAGCCTCAGGGAATGGTACATATCAGTGGGATACACCCGTGATATATTTCAGATATTCTGCAGTTGTGACTGTGGGGTATTTTGAGCATATGTATTACTACACCATTTCTGACATGCAAGTAGTGCATACTTTAAGTAATTGACAGTTACCATTACGTGGGATTCCACACCTTTCTGCCTACTGTTAGTACATTTCACAGGGAGTCAGTGGGGCACAGTTAACATTTGTTTTCAAATCAGGAACATCCCTGTAAATCAGTCACAGTTGCGAGGTCTGGCCTCTTACCTATTCAAATATGGCAGTGTTTATCCTGCTCTGATAGTGTGTGTGGTTTGCAAGGTGCTACTGTCACATTATTACCTACTAGCTACCTACTAGCATGGCTGTTTCTCTTCTCACACTAATGTAATGCAAATCCACAAGAATTGCCAGTAAAGATACAAGAAAAGCTTTGTGTAATAGCCTTCCTATATTCCCTTTACATTCAGTCCTACTATTTCATGATATATTGCTTTCAGCACAAAGTTCTTGTATATCAGTCATGGCTTAGTGGTAAGTCATGCAGACTAGTGTTTCCAAGGTCCTGGGTTCGAGACTGACAGAGGAATTTTATTTTGCTGCTGAGCAGACTACAGGCCTTGTCATTCAGAGTGACTAAGGCACTTTTAAGCAGTTGTAAGCGGGTTAGCACTGATTTGCGGAGCTCACGCATGCGCAGTGCCGCTTAGCTTCACACACGCTTAGCTAAGCACACAAGCGCACACCGCTTACTACTGCTTAAAAGTGCTTACTCTCGCACACCACGCTAATTTCTTTGAAAGAAAAGAAAATGGGGAGATAGGAAAGTGGTGAAAAGGGGCACAAAGAGGGTAGGACAGTAGGAAAACAAGCTCGGGATTTGCAGGAAGGATGTAGGAAAGGCCCATAGCTGCCCATTTCTTTATCAGCAACAGCTGTGCATATGTGTGTAATTTGGTGTGAAATTTGAAACCTTCCACCCCTGAGAGAGGGGTGAGGACAACAAAATATGTTGTACAGCCAATTGTAATTACCAGTTCACATGTCCAGCAGACATGTCTGCAAAATGGGCAGCTATGTATGGGGCGTAATTTAGAGTGCCCTTTTTTTATTTTTTTTTTCAGGTGAGAGTGGAATGTGAGGTACAGGAAGTAGGTATATTTGGGGAGGTAGGTAGGGGAGGTTAACAGACAAGACAAACAAGACACATACAGGGGCGGAGTATGACACATGTGGGGGGAAAACACAATTGACGGGGATGGATGTTTGGATATCGCGAGCCCATGAGCCCACAGATGGCAACAGTGGAACTGAGATCCCCACCCATGGGCAGTTGCCACTGCGCCTTCACTGCCCAGGATGGGGCTGTGCTGGGGGCTGTGTAGGACAGGCAGCAGGCACACCTGTGAGTTGCACCACCCGTGCCTCAAGCTGGCATAGGGGTTCAAGCACAGAATGCCTGATCTCGCTACGCACCACAGACCGGACACTTTGGAGGGTGAGTGGACGGTCTCCTCCAGCCACGCTTGCAGAGGGGGGACGAGCCCCATCCCCTGCAGCGCTTCCACCCGAAGGTGGCACAGGGCCACCGGAGGAGGTTCCGGCCTGGGCACTAGTGCCAGGTGCACTCGCCAGCTGAGGTGGGAGAGGTGGGTCCGCTGGAACCCGCCTTCCCTGTTGTCCTATGTTTAGCAATATTTTATGACATTTTGGGTTAGTAACAAACAATACCATTCAAAATTAGTTGTAACAGCATGCATCAGTATTCCCATTAACCAAACACCCATGAATTCCAAACATTGAACAGCAAGCATAACACATGCATATTTTGAACAACAGTACACAATCCAACAGCATGCAGGGTTGATTGATGGCAACAGGCCATCAGGTTTGGATATGTGAACAGGGCACATGCATCAACGTACGTGCAAATATGTTTGAACCAACAGGACAAATGTCCATAGGAATTAATTGTGAATACACATACCCAGTTTGTTGTGGAATGGCATTATTTGTGAATATAGGGTAGGGTGAAGAAATATTTCATTAACAACTTCAACTACCTATACATATGCTGTACATCTCTAGTAGCTGCAGATATATATACCCTACAGGTCTTAGTACAGTTTCCTATATGTAACCTTAGGAATGTTGGTGATGGGACTGTTACTGCTACATTAATATACATTGCATTTTTATTCATACACATTCATATCTGGCTGTGTTCAGGTACAGCATCCTGCTACATTTGATTTATATGGCTCTAGACAACTGTGGATGTTCATTATTTCATACAACCATACTATCTCCATATTGCAAGGGTACAGCAACATATCCAAATTGTGGGACAGACACATTCCAGCTTCAGTACTTTATTACAAACATTTCACTGTTTGGTTGTGGCTGTCTCATTCATTTCATTATGTACTGACTGCAGTATACTTTATTCAAGAGTTATAACAGCTTTCTTGGTCGATTCATACCTCTTTCTCACACTCTCACTTGTTTTATTTTTACAATTCAAGATGGTACTTAATTCTAGGCATTATTAACATGTCTTACTTGGTTACAACAATCCTTTCCAACAGACTCACTTGTTTCATATGGCAGATTTTAAAAGGGGATGTATTTGACACATGTCTATTGTCTTTAGCTTGTTTACCACTAATTTTCAGGCTGCAGCAGGTTATCTGATATTACAATACAGGTGGAAAATCTCTATTTCAGACTTGTTTAATTTTTATTTCTGGATTACAGGCTGCATCACTTATCTAATCATACAGTACTAGCAGAATCTTTCTTCTAGTGTTATTTGAACTTTATTAATATGTAACTACACTGAACTCTTTTACAAGCTGTCTCACTTATATTGTATAACAATTACAGAAAAATAATTACTAACCTGCCTGGTGGTGCAACCGCTCCAGCCTATCACCATAGGCTCGCCGATTCGCGGAATGCACACCTGCAGCTGTAATATAAATGAAGTAATATTGGAACATACATCTCCATAATATCAGCTAGGATAATTTCTTACATACGTAATTACATGGATACTTACTCAGTAGTGGGGCGTTGGGCATTTGCCGGGCCTCCTGGATCCAACGGTTCAGTTGGTCCTGCTTTCGTCTCTTCAGGTCCGCATGGTGGTGATGGACCTGTTCACCAGTCCTTGGTATGCCTGTGGCACTGGTGAGATCATGTGCCAACCAGTTCCACGCCTCTGCCTTGTACGCTCCCCACAGAACCTGGCCCTGCATGAGTTGAGCCTCATGATCGTGGACTAGGAGCCAAACCATATATTTGGACTCCTCAACACCCCACCTCTGTGCTCGGAAGTGACTGCCCTCTCCTACACCTGCCATCCTGACTGCAAATAGGTTCCACAATCAGTTATGCTGTGTATTCCCGCCTATGGGGCTTATATATGCCATTTTTCCCGCACTTATCTGTGATTGGCCATTTTGGAAATGTATCAGCTTAAAAAAACCTGCTTTGTCATGCTTCTATTTCCATTCATTCCTATATATATGCTAATACTGCATTTTTCAGTACAGCTGTCATGGCTTAGTGGTTCAGTACTTTGACTATGATGCACAGTATCCTGGGTTCGAGCCTGGGCATTGCTTTTTTTTTATTTTACTACTGTCTAGACAGGCTAGGAGGTGTGTCTGTGTAAAGGTGGCTTTGATACAGGTTGTTCAACATTGCCTGCCGGTAAGCTGGTTGGCGCGCTGCGCAGCGCTGCGCAAACAGGTTACGCTGGTTAACGCGTTATTTGTCTATGAGCACGCATATTACGCTATGAGAAATTTTGCTCAACTACGGGCACACAGTTTCAGTGTGTTAAAGCACTGCTCAACTCCGGGCACTCATATTACACCTGTTAAACCACTGCTCACCTGCGGGCAATCATATTCAGCTTGTTAGAGCGCTGCTCAGCTATGGGCACTTATAAAATTTTTTTTTTTATTGTGTCAGATTTCTTCAAAAATACATGGCCCATTTCATTACATTTTACTTAAATTATAGTTTTATATATATATATATATATATATATATATATATATATATACATATATGTCAGGGGATTGTTTTGTGCTTATTTCACTAAAAATAGAAAATGATGTTGTTGGGGCTCGAACCGTGACTACCTCCTCTTTGGCCGACGTCTCTACCACTACGCTATTGCTACTTGGCTTAATTTACATATTTAGATCTTATATGCTTTTCCAATGAGTGCTAACTGTGGCTGAGCGAAGGGCACACCCGCGCAAACGAGCGCAATTACGGGCAAACATTTTTGAAATTATAAAAAAAAATTAAACTGTTGATTTTTACGTTTTACATTACAGTTGGGTTTATAGTCTGTGGGGGCATGTGTGCTGTTGTGCTTCTTGACATTTCCGCGGACTCGCTTGTGGGTGTTTCCTTTTGGGACTGTGATTCTTCTGGGGGCGTGTCCCTTTGCAGGACTCGCCGTGCGGACACGCCCCCTACTTTCCTACATGGACCGTGTTAGCCTAGGGTGTGATTCAGCATGCCCTCATGAATATGCATGGCATGCTGACATCACACCGTTTAACTGCAGCCTCCGTGTAAGACTTGCTAACTCTTACACGGAGGTTTCGTGAATCCTGCCCTTTATCTGTTTATCTTTAGCTGCACAGTAATATATCCTATTTACTTCTGTTATATCACATGGATTTCTGTTAATAGTTTTAATTACCATGTTCAGCTGTTTTATCTGACTCATAAGATTTTAGATCTTATTGAATAGCTATTATCTCTTTCTGTCATTGATTTTAATATGTCTATCTATCTCTATTAAATCAAGCAACTGTTCCCTTACATCATTTTCATCTAAACTGTGGGCACATTTTTTTGCTGTTTCCTGTGGGTATTCTACAGAAAGTCCAAAAAACACACGATTCCTCCACTCCTTCACCAATAAAGCATACAAAATACAAATTTGGAACACCGACTGCTGCAAGTTGCAAAATTTTTTTATTTCTGGTACCTCGGCCTTCGCCTTCTCCTGGAATACATTTTACACAAAACTCCACCCATTTTTATACAAATCTTTTAATTAAATAATTGATGCACCATCCCCCAATTAAATAGTTATAATCATTTCTTTACTTATTTTCTTTCTTTAATATAAATATTTTTTCAAGAACTTTTCTTGACTATTTTCTCATACATATTTTACAACACTAATTTCTTCACATATTTCTCAATATTTTCTAAACATTTAGGAAAAGGGATTGCTTGCAAGGGTAACATTAATTGAACAATAGGTATACATATTATCAGTAATAATATTTATATTTATGTATATATTATCAAAAGTATTTATGAAATGAATGTTATTTATTCTCCAGTTAACACGGTGTATAGTTGTGTTTAAGAAATGCCAAATTTGTTTCCTTAAAGTAGTAAAGAAATGATTATAACTATTTAATTGGGGGATGGTGCATCAATTATTTAATTAAAAGATTTGTATAAATTTGTATTCTACAGAAAGTGCCAGAATATCTTCCTGTCAAATATTGTCTTCAGCTGCATCCTGTGCCATTCATTGTTCTTTAATATGGGAGCTCACCACTCTATCACTCCACAACACTGACTGCAATAGAGTTGTCACTGTTTACTGCTCCTTTTTGTGCAACTCCAGGTGAACATTTGTACTGGTTTCCTACTGAACGCTCCTGATTATCTTCATGTGGCAAGTGTCAGATGCTTCCCATTCCACCTGGTTCTCCTTAATTTAGGGACTCATTGTTCCATCATGCTGTGATGTTACCAGAGTTCAATTTTCTACACTAAACCCTTTACTTCACTGTTAATGTATAACATCTGTTTTTATTTCTTTAACTTCTCCATTACCAATCCTCTTTTCTACTTTTTTCCTTTGTTTTCTTATTTTTGTATTTTGAAATTTTCCATATCCAGATGACTTTACCTATATTTATCTTCTTTTGTGCTACTTTTTTATATTGATTAGTTTTGCTTTCCCCTTTACAATGTCACGGTGGTGCAGCGGTAGTGTTGTTGCCTCACAGCAAGAGGTTCTTCCATTCGATTCTCGGCTGGAGTGTGGGGAGTACCTTATGTGTGGAGTCTGCATGTCCTCCCTGCGATTGGGTGGGCATTTGAAAGACATGCATAATGGGAGTGCCTTCGTTGAAGGTTGAACATCGAGCTGGCACCTCAGCATTTGTGAAAAATCTACTGCCAATCATTAGCGGACCGGAGTTCCTCTGTGGCGACCCCTAACCGGGAAAAGCCAAAAGACACAACATTAAATCTCTTTTTCCCCCATGCCCATATTTGTTCTTCAGATGTATCCCACTCTGCCTGTTTCTTCTTACTTTATGGACTCAATATTCCATCATGCTGTAATATACTGTATTAGACTTTCTGCACTAGATCATTTAACAGGTATTTCATAACTTCAGCTTCCATTTGTTTAACTTCTACTTTACTAATCTTCTGTTCTATGCTCCCCCTTTGTGATCTTATTTTTCTGTTCTGAAGCTTTCTATACCTGGGCACTTTTGCCTGTATTTCTCTTCATATGTCTTTGGAGCTGCTTTTTTGTATTGATTTGTTTGGCTTTCTCCTTTGCATAAATATTGCCCAATATCAAATTCATTTTTCTTTGCATGTCCATCTTTTTTATATCTTTCAAAAATTTCTAGGTTTTGTTCTTCATTATTTCCACACTTCCTCTGTCTCTTCTTTTTCCAAATGGCCTATATAATGTTTTTCACGGCTCTGTTGTATTAATGAATACAAATTTACATTTGAAGCTTTGGACAGTTTTTCTTGTGCAACTATTTTTCTTTCCTCTAATTTTTCTCATAATCCTTTTAAAATTTTTCTTCTTGGAAATTCTGGGTTTATTGCTTAATAGTAACAATACATAATTTCTTCCTTATCCTCAGTAGTCCACTTTATCATCTTCATGGCTCTATTTTGGCCTGTCATTTTTTGTGTTTTTTGTGGACTACTACTTCCTTCTACAACAGGGGCCATCCTCCCTAACCCCATGCAGGAATGTTTCACTGTCCTGAGGAGTCTATACTGTAATTTTCTCAGTTCTGGCAAAAAGATCACATACCAGCATTGGGCACTTTTTTATTCTGCACCCAGACGTTTTTTTTTTTTACTTTTTTAACCTACCCCTGTCCATGATATATGCTATATAAAATTCAACCTATTTATTAGTGTCATCTTGGTGAAATTTTGTGAAAACAGGGTCCACCGCATGAAGGTACCCATCAAGATGTGAGAACGAATTAATTCCAACAATACTGCTCTCCTTTTCTTGATGATTTTATCATCTTTCCAATTTATGACAGATTATATCCCTTGAACAGCAAGGCACTCCAGATATTCTTCTGGAATCATGTTAGTAGCTGGAATATGGCTTTTCATATTATTCTATTTCAAAAGAAATATGTCTAACATTCTTTGGTCTTAACTAATGAAAAGAACTTAAAGAATTATCTCCAGGTATAATATATACATATTGCATAAAACTGACTTAATGCACTTGGCAAGTTTCATATCATGGTATATAAAGTGTGAATAGAAGAAGGTTATGAGACTCATTTTAATATTTTTTTCTTATATAATATTTGATTTTTGTACTGCATTTGTGCTAAAAGCAGCGCCACTGTTCCTGCATCATTTTTATGACATTTTTGTATGTGTGTTTTTTTTAATCATGTAAAAGAGCTGATCATTTCTGAACTTTTTTCACCCATACTACGTGAAACATGTAATATATGTTATTTAGTCATTCAGTCAAACCTGACGGTTTGTTACTTTAAGAAAATCAGGATGCCAGGCCTGTCAGATATTGCTTACTTAAGTTCAATTATATTCATACACACACACACACACACACACACACACACACACACACACACATATATATATATATATATATATATATATATATATATATATATATATATATATATATATATATATATGCTTAGTCTCTGCTGCCCAGTTTCTTCTTTTGCCTTCAATCTTTTCCATCATCAGTGTCTTTTCTAGTAACTCCACTCTTCATATTATGTGGAAAAATTATTTGAGTTTTAGTTTTGATATTAAGCCTTCCAGTGAAGAGTCTGGCCTAATTTTCCTAAATATTGACTGACTGAATCATCTTGTGGTCCATAAAATTCTCAGTAGTCTTCTCCAAAACTGCAGTTCAAACGCATCAGTTTTTTGGTGCACAGCCTTACATATATTCCAAATCTTATATTATGTGTTATTACTCAGAAAACCATAGATTTGACTATATGGACCTTTGTTGACATTGATATATCTTTGTTTTTTTAAAATCTTATCTAGATTTGACATAACATTCTTTGTCCAGGTCCCCTTCAATAAAAGACACCACACCAAATGACATTTGACAACATTTATTAAACTTTCATAAACATAACTTTACTGAACAACATTTTTAATTTATTAATCACAACATGAACATCCATGTAACCATTCACCAGGACAGCATATCCACACTCACCCTGTCTAAACAAGTAGCATTATCACTACTGCTTGCTTACTCTTCTTATCAAAGCAGCATCCCACTGCTCACTTTCACATCCCAAACTCCTTGAATCAAACACTCAACACTAGAGGGGGAACAGACAAAGGACAAGCCTGCCTCTCTTCTCCACCCACCAGCCTGATGCAGGCTGTTCCCTCTCACTTATTACAGGACCTTCACCAAACCCTCTAAAAACAAACCTAAGTGTACATTAAACATATCCAAACCAAAATTGTTCAGGGGTACTCAGTCCTCTCTGAACCAAACTGTGTCACTGTCTTCAAAATCCTTATGCTCTATCATATGAATACCCAAGGTAACCAATAGCCTCACCAACCTAAAATTAACAAACAACTGAGCCCTCTCTAAAGCCATAAAACTGTCAGCATTCTTCCAAAATAACCATGGTACTATTTCAGACCACACAATACACATACCCCAGTATAACCACTTGAAAGTAATCATATCCTCTCTTATCCTATATACCAACTGTCACTTTGAAATTATTCCCAAATCTTTACCTGCCAAATGAATGACCAAGACTCATGAGAGCCCAGTTTGTGACTGTATAAACACAAACTCATCCACAAGCTGATGCCACCTGAGGCCTCTGATACCATGCCATATGACTTTGTACCCAAAGTGATGTAAACCCAGTTTGTTGCTAGCTGGGCCTAACTGCAGCCATTGTTACTTCCCAATGAATATAGGAATGACCCAGAATGACAATTTCCTTTCCTAGAGAGAGAAAAAAATAAATAGTAAAATAACAATCTTAGCCAGTTATCTAATATAAGACAAAAAGGCATTTGAAGACTAATGACCTACTCTCTTAATAACTTAACTCATCTGCCTTACCTCACTAAATCTGAGGCCCTTCCCATGTGAAAGAATGAGTGGAAAGCCTCTCTCCCAGAAACCCAGTACACTGAAAGGCCCTCCTTATCCTGCATACAAACTGATTACTCATTATCATCTTACCCCTTTTGACCAAAAACCAAGTCCTGAGGACTCCCTGCATGAGACCATAGTAATCTCCTAGCCCAGCACACCAGACACAATTAGTCATCCCTGTCCTTTCGCAGAACTATCTGCATGACCTTCCCCACATGATGTGTTTTTGAGCTATGCAACTAAATGTGTACTGGTGCAGAAAATACTGTCACATCCTGCCAAACTAGTAACCCTAACAACTCTGATACCCTAAATGCTCCAGGATACATTCATAAAGCCAATGTCACCCACAAAGTGTAATCCCCCGAATAACTGTTCACCAGAGCTAAACCCTGCCACCTGCACAGATATACTGATTACTGCCAGGTCCACCTTAACCAAATGAACTGTCTTACCTTGCACCTAAGTCCAAGCCAAATATTGCAATAGCAATTCTTCTGACCAAACTCCCTCATCCTCAGGCAAATGCAAAACAATTTTATTAAAATCATGTAATGCCCTACCATACGCCTTCCTTATAAAAGTTGCCCAAGACTATCTGATTAGTCCAGTCTTCCACAGCTCATCTGGCAATACCACTGGCTCTCTTGCTGCCTCCAGAGCTAACTGGTGGAACCTGGAAAACTGAAAGCATGATAAACTGTCAGCAATCCCATTCCTAGCACCTACAAAAGAAAAATTAATCACCAAACTCTGCAAAACCAGCTTTTGTAATACTAACAAAAGCAAGCCAAACTCTGCTGTCTTAGACAGTAAAAACCACACTACTGCAATATTGTGCAAATGAAAAATAACCCTCTTTCTCCACAGCCACTCCTGCCACACCACAGACATCACCCAAATTGGCATTTACTCCAAAAAGGCTACATCCTTCTACCATTCATCCTTCCAGTCTGATGGTCATCGGGCTGCAACCCATTTGCCACTAAAAATGTTGCCATTTCAATTCTTCTGCAGCATCTGTAAACAATTTCAATTCCCCTTGACCAATGCAATCCATCTGCCAAAAAGAAATGCCATTAAACTGCTCCAAAAAGGACAACCACAGTGCTAAATCAGCCCACACCAGCTCACACAGTAATGTTTACTTCTTTCCCCTTTTAACAAAAGGACCATGGCCCTACAAAATGTATTTCCTGAGTGAATTGCCCAACATGCAAAATTCAGTAGCTGTAAGAGATCCTTGACATCCTTAATCCACACTTTTTCCTTGGACCTCACTCACCCAATTTTGTCCTTTAAACATGTTATCTTTTCAATTGATAAACAAAACAATGGATATCCTGCATCCACTTGCAATCTCAAGAAACCCAATGCCTTGGAAGGGCCCTCTAACTTCTGTGTAGCCATCAGAACACCCAGATCATCACACATCCCCAATAACTCTTGCATACCCTCCAACAATCATTCAAACCCCTTGCCTACTATAGAAAATTATCCAGATAATGTACCACCATCTGAGTGTCCATCTGCTGCTGCCAAATCCAATGGAATGCAGTGCTAAACTTCTCAGAAGTGGCACAGGCCACTGGACATCTCACCGGCATAGCCTTGTCAAAGTAAAACTTGTTTCCAACCACCATGCCTAACAATGGCCAGTCTTCCTCACATACCAATAGTAATCAAAATGCAAATTCAATATCTACCTTCACCAACCACAGATCCACAAACCCCAGCATGATCTGCACTGTGTCATCCAAAGATACATAACTCACTTCTGCATCTTCTACTGAAATAAAATAATTAATGGAGTTCCCCCCGGGATAAGACAAATGATCACTAGGTAACATCTTAGGAATGAAACCTAATGACAAGACCTTAAAACTGCCAAAAGGGGGAGCTGTCAAATGGGCCCAATAACTTACCCACCTTCCGTTCCTTCTGCACCAAACCATTCAAAACATCTTCCTTCACCCTGCACAGAACACAAATTCTTACAGACTGAGCCATCCCCTCCAACTATTGGTTTAATGGAAAATCCCCCAGAATACCCTTTAATTCCTCTGCAACTGCCAAACCAGGAAATTGCTTCAGCATATGCTGCAATACCTGTACATTAATGGGAGAATGCACCCCCCAGTCTTCCTCTCTGCCCACAAAAGGACACTTCCCCCTCTGCCCATGAAAAATCCCTCTACCTTGAAAACTTTGAAATCCCTGAAATGAAGAAGGTAAACATCCAATTTTAGTCGAATTGGTCAGGTTTCCTTCCTGACAGCCACACCTCATGGTTGGATATTTTCCCACACACTTTGAACAAGTGTGTGAGAATGTGCATGCCACTTACAAGCAATGCCCAGCATTAAAGGCCCTACACACTCCAACTCCTAACTTACCCCCTCTGCTAACAGCCCAAAAGCTATCCATCATAGTGGCTAACCAAATGTCAGGGTGCTTGACTTCCAAACACACTGACTGAGGCACCACTTTTCGCTTACTAAACTGCTGTTCTTACCACAACCAGACATTCCCTGCCCACAAACATTGTGTCTTCTGGATTGTGGGAAAATAAGTCAAAAGAGGCAGTGCTAGGGAGCTATCCTTTTCCAAATGAACTGCCATGTAGTACACAGAACCCAACACCCAATTGTCCCATGCTCTAACCCATAGTTTACCTACTGTCCTCCTCCTCAATGCCACCAAGGTGCTAGCAGATCCTTATTATTTGCTGTTTCTGCTCCCATCAAGTGTTGCATCCTCTCTGCATCAATTAACTAAAAATCATCCATGTGCTCCTCTTTCCAACTCTTTTCTTTGACTGACACCTGTATGTCTGGAGTCATTAAAAAAAAAAAAAAAAAACACTTTTCCTTAACTTAGGGCCTGAGTGGTGAACCACAGCTAAGTTGCAGATCCGACAGTCATAGCTCTCAATTTCTTATCTCAAAACATCTGGACAAAGTCCAGAACTGAGATGGGCCAAATAATCAAATCAAACCCTGCGACTTGTGTTTTTGAGGCAAACCCTTATCCCTTATATCCATTCACAACAAGCATTAATAGGGACCAACTCAAATATTGATCTTGCAACTTAACAGTTGAACATAAGAGGTTGTGTTTGCATTTTGTTGTTGGTGTATGAAGTATGAAAATCAAACGTATGACACTATTTAGTGCAGTACATCTTCTGAGCGTCACAATAAAACAAATAATGAAGTAAAGCACCAAGCCGAATCTAGGAAGCAAGAATTTGGACATTCTGCAAATATGGACCATTGAGGTATGCAGTAATGCCCTAGACTCCTGTATCATGCATGCATGACACGCAACTACAAGCAATGCAAAGCCTAAACCCCCTAACAGTTAATGGCTTAGGCCACAACAGCACATACGCAGTGATGAAAGTTACCCACAGCTTTTCCTAAGCTTGTGAACAGGTTCCTCACATCCATACTGCAATGCAGGTCTGTAGCCAAGCTGTTAAGTGCCATAATGGTGAGATATAATGACCAGCACTCCACTTCCACCAACGAAACCAGGGTCAGCTTCACAAATGAATTATTCGACCTACTGAGTTCGCCCGCCAACACGCCCCTGACTGAGAATAGACAGGCACAATAATCTTAACACAAACAACCCAACACCACCAATGAAATGAAACCATGCCTAAACCAACTATGACAGCTGCTTCATGATAATCCAGCAATACCAAAACAACTGCCAATGAGTAAACAATGACTTACCAAAATTAGCTCACACATTTAAAGTCACCCTGAACCCACAATTACTACAATTAATGAAACCAGCCCCAAGGAATAGCTCTTACCTTCAAACACCATTACTACAAGTATTAAACAGACACACACACATGCACACGCACGCACACACATACACACACACACACACACACACACACACTATATATATATATATATATATATATATATATATATATATATATATATATATATATATATACAAATGGTTCCTCTACTTCTTGACAATAATCCCTCCAAGGCCTACCTGCTCCACAATGCCTACTGCCAGTCTTGGATGTACTACTTGCAAATAGCAAATTCACACCTAAATCTGATCCCTTACCCAGCTCTACTCACATAAAACTCCTTAAGCCTGTCCTCAAGCTTACCTCACTTTCTCCCCAAACCTACTCCCTCCAAATTTAACTCTTCTCTTCCCACTGCTCTATCAAACCTCCTTCCACTTCCATCCCAGCCTTAAATTCCGCTTTGTATTATCTCTTCATAGGTGTCCCTGAACAAACTGGTTTATTCCCAAACCTCATTTTGGAAAAAAAAAAAAAAAACTAAGATTCTTTTAATTGCATATCTCCAACCCCATCTACAAAAATCTTTGAACCAAGAAAAATAAAATCTGTTAGTACCTCCACATCATCTCAATTGATTTGGAAAGAAATGATACAGCTAGATAACATAATTTTAGTTTTTATTTATTTATTTATTTATTTTACATTTGTTAACCGGGCTAGTCTAGCTGGATATATTTCCATTTTCAGTAAAGGCCCAGGGAGAAAAGCTCCAAACAGATATAAAAAGTATGAAATATTGTTACATGGTAAATAAAGGATTAATAAAAACAAAATCTAGAAAATACAAGTAATTATTACATACTAAAGATGTTAACACTTGAGAAAAGCAACAGTAAAAATATTTACACTTAAGAAAGCAAAAACAAATGTAGCACAGTAATACCTTTTGTGCCTTCCATTTTCATCTTCATAAACAGGCTGTTCAATTTCTTCCTCACTTTCAGCCATATATTCCACATATCTAAGTTGTTAATATTTTACTCACAGTTTTGATTTTGTAACCTGATTTCTCTAATCAAACATTTTGCATGATATATTCTGCATATAAATTGAATAAGTATGATAAAACTTCACAGTCCTGTACTATTTTCCCAATTTTGAACCAGTGAATTTTCTATATTTGGTTGTAACTGTTGATTCTTGTTCTAATGCAGACTCCTCTAGATGCATATAAAGATATAGCTGTGTGTGTGTGTGTGTGTGTGTGTGTGTGTGTGTGTGTGTGTGTGTGTGTGTGTGTCTGTGTGTCTGTGTGTCTGTGTGTGTGTGTGTGTGTGTGTGTGTGTGTGTGTGTGTGTGTGTGTGTCTGTGTGTGTGTGTGTGTGTGTGTGTGTGTGTGTGTGTGTGTGTGTGTATGCGTGTGTGTGTGTGTGTGTGTGTGTGTGTGTGTGTGTGTGTGTGTGTGTGTGTGTGTGTGTGTGTGTGTGTGTGTGTGTGTGTGTGTGTGTGTGTGTGTGTGTGTGTGTGTGTGTGTGTGTGTGTGTGTGTGTGTGTGTATGTGTGTGTGTGTGTGTGTGTGTGTGTGTGTGTGTGTGTGTGTGTGTGTGTGTGTGTATGTGTGTGTGTGTGTGTGTGTGTGTGTGTGTGTGTATGTCTGTGTGTGCCTGTGTATGATATATACACACACACACACACACACACACACACACACACACACACACACACACACACACACACACACACACATATATATATATATATTTATATATATATATATATATATATATATATATATATATATATATATATATATATATATGCGTCTACTTCACAAACCCAAAATTTCACTTACCCGACTTTTAAAAGCCCGAGACGACAAAACCAAAACTCCAGAAGAGTGACCGCCTTGAACATCGACATTTCATTACAGGTAAGAAGCTTGTCTTTTTTAAGAGGATGGGTGGTATGTATGATTCTGTATATTCCCCTAATTAAGTATTCCTAAAATGTAAATTTGGGCATTCAGTGAGGCATCTTGTCACATCCATGATTTGTAACCCACAGTGGTGCCTACAATTAATTGGAAGGATATCTTTTAGGTAGGAGTCTGTGGTCATTATTTCAAATACCATCTCTGTGGCATGAATCAAAGACCCCCCCCCCCAAACTAGAGTAGAACCTAAGCTGAGCCTGTTGTAGCAGGCAATTGCATTGTTGGGATTGTTCCCCAACCTGTCCTGTCCCATCAATATTTTCATCCAAGTGCCTTGTATAAAACGACTGATTAGTTCACAGAACAGTTTAATTCTGAATGCCTTAGTGTATAACTCTAGGTCAGGGAGAACTAAGCCCACCTGAGACAATGGTAGTGTGAGATGTTTCAGCTTCATCCTGAGTTTGTCAACAGCCCTGAGAAAGTTCATGAGACATGCCATTAGTTTTACTAGTATCTGCTGGAGGGGTGGGGTGATAATGGGATAACCTGCAATTAATTTAAAAACAGAGGCAATACATAACATGTTATTGCATGCACCCCTTGGGGAAAGTCCAGGAATAAGTGTTTTCAACTATGACTATAGGTCTTAAACTTTGAGAGTATTTCAGCATTTAGTCTGCCAATGTCACCCTCAACTGCAACCCCAAGTAACACATGTGATCAGTGTTTTCCAAAAATTGAAAGTCTACTATGTTTTCTACGCAGAGAAGATAGTTTATCTTTATATTTACAGTTGCTGTTTTACTGGGATTTTCTGGAATTTACCTTATAGCCTGAGAGTCTACCATAGTGACTTAAATCATTAAAAAATGAGCAGATTGGCTAAAAAGGACAAAACATTATCTGTGCATAAAGATGATTCATGGTACATACCTCCCAGAGTATAACCTTGCAGGTGAGTGCTTTTCATCTTCTCTGCCAATGGCTTCAAATATTTTCCCCCAAAAATGGGAAAGATGGCATCCCTGTTGAATACCCCTATCCATTGATATGGGAGTGGAGAGTGATTGGTTTATTTTCAGCTTAGCTTATAATCCCATATACAATTGGGAGAGAATATTGATACGTTTCTCTGGAAATCACATTTTCAAAAGAGTCACCCAGTGGAAGCTCCAGCAAACCCTGTCAGATGTTATTTCCTGCATCTACACTGGTTAACAATAAGGAACGTTACAAGTCCATTGCATTCTCTCTAATCATTGACACCCTAATATAGTAGTCAAATGTTCTGTCAGAGATAAAACCATTCTGGTCTAGCTGTATTAATCTTGATAGTAGGCTTGCCAGTCTCTGTGCCAAAACTGCCATGATTAATTTACAATTATGATTTAGAACTGAAATAGGTCTATATGAAGAGGAAAGGGGATGAAATTTCTTCTTTTCAAGTCATGGGGGACCATTTTTTATAAACCTGTTGGCTAGTACCAAAAAATAGCTATTCATTTTTGCCTGCCTCCTTTATAAATCTGTTAAGGTATACTGTCCTTCCCTGAAGACTTGCCTAGTGACTGTCTACTCTTTCCTCAAAACCTCAGGCACTGATACTGGTTGCATCAAATTTTCAGCTTTAACTTGATCCAGTATTAATAGAGGTAACCTCATAAGGTACATTCTAATTTCCCATAGTGATGCATCCTGTTCTGTCTCCCCTGAGTACCGTCCTGAGTAATAATTTGCAAAAACATTCTGTATGGCTTGGACAGATGAGACCATCCTTGTCATAGTTGTCTCTGTGGTCTGATGTTTACATAGCTGCCATACTAAATATTTGCTGTTAGCTGGTGAGAATTTAAATTCCCCTAGCTTCAGTTATTTTTATACCTGCAAGGCCTTTATGCTATGTACTGGTTTAGCTTATCTCTTATCTTCTGCATCTTATTCACCAGGTATGGCTGTCTGTCCATTGCCAGGCCTTGTGCCATCAGGAGGTTTCTCTGAAAGCAGATTATCTTGGCCCTACACTGGATATGCAGCTTGTTCATACAGACTTTAAGGTTATGTGCCAGCATTTATTTAAAGCCCTCCCATTTTCTAATTGCCTGTTCATGGTCCCTACCAGACAACCGTCTCAATTTAGCAACAAAAATCTATTAAATGCTTCTGGAATGTATTACCTTTACTAAAGAACATGTTTAGACCCCACTGCTTTACTAACTCCACTCCCACTAGAACTGTCAAAGGAAGACTCAGCGCTGCATAATCTGATAAGATGATTGGGACTGCATGTTACTTAGATATCATGTCATTAAAAAAAATTTAAATCATAAGGAATAAGATGCATAAGTACTGGGGGCTGCAGAGCAGGGTATGTACAGCCACCGTGCCAAATATAATGCTATATTTATTCAATAGTTTTTTCATAGGGAAAGTAGGCTAGTCCTAGGGCTAGCTAATACTTCTGATAAGGAAGAAACCAAATTCCAGTCCCCCCATATTCCTAACCCTTCTTGATAGGGTACCTGGCTCCTAATCAGTATTGCTAATGTTCGAGGGGATGTTCCGCCATTATCATTTGTCCAAAAACAATGTATTTTGCCGTGATGAATATCACTTTGGGATCACTGCTGTGTTCTTTTAAATGAAAAGATGTGTCTTTCCCTGTCAGTTTACTCTTCTTCACTGGCCCCATTGAAAAGAGAAATTATAAGGGTGCCCTTTCTGCTTTTATATTGTGGCAGTTATAATAGGATCATAGGATCATAGGAAGTTACTAGGCTATTGGCCCTGAGGCCCTCACAAGCCTAGCCAATAATTTACCCCATGTTCCAACAAATCAGCACTCTATGCCACTGTCCAGCAGTGCATATGAAATGATAGGGCACTGTGGTCAGCAAGATGGAATCTGATACGTTTGTTTGTAATATAAAGTAGGTGTGTGTGTGTGTGTGTGTGTGTGTGTGTGTGTGTGTGTGTGTGTGTGTGTGTGTGTCTTTGTATGTATGTATGTCTGTTTGTGCATTTTTTGTTTGTGTTCTTTGATGTACTAGTGTCCAGTCCATGGCTGGAACTCTGCTTGTACCCATTGTTTCCCAGGATAGATTCTAGCTCCTCATGATGCTTAAAACAATAAGGTATTTATCAGAAGATGGACAGATGTATGGATGGATGAATGACTATTTCTATTTTGCAGAGCTGTTTTATCTTAATAAGTGACAAATAAGTTCTCATCTAACTCGAATTATTACTCTCTTATGGCTGAACAATTAGCCTTAAATGAATCAAATGATTTGTATAATACTAACATCATAGTTGAATTAAAACTGCTTGAATAACCAATTTCACTAAAAAATAACTCAGAAACTGAATATAAGAAATATATAAGCAACAGGTTGCTCCACTATGTATAATTAGTAAAACATCTCAGTGAAATAAGCATTGTTTTGTTGAAGTCATACCAAATTTAAATGTATTAAAAAGTTAAATGGACAGCACGGTGGTGCAGTGGTAGCACTGTCGCCTCACAGCAAGAAGTTCTGTGGTTCAATTCTCGACTGGAGTTCCTTCTGTGCAGAGTCCTCCCTGCATTTGTGTGGGTTTTCTCCGAATACTTTGGTTTCCTCCCACATTACAAAGACATGCGTCTGGAGTGTTTCTTTATGGGCCTCTGATGAAAATTTGCTTTGTTCCAAGTTGGGATTTCCTAGTAAATGAATGTTAAATAAAAATAAAAATATTATTTCCTATCCTTCCAGAGCATATTAAGGTGTGGGGGGGGGGGGGCTTTGCCTGGATGGACCTTAACTTTCTACCATTGCATCAGTCCACAGCTACAACTGAAGAATAGCAGCTCTACTTTTATCAGTGAAAGTGACAGTGGGCTGTTCCAGCCGAAGCTGTAGTACATGCATTTCTTTTAATTTTACTGTGTTTTAGGGTAGCATTTGACTTTCCTGGCCATATCAAGCTGCTGATGCTCATTGTTTTTTATTTTCAACACAGGATTCTAGGAAGAAATAAAGGACCAGATTCCAAAAGATTTCCTCTTGATGTGACTTACTCTAGTGCAAGGCCTATGTGTAAAGTAGGCTTACACCAGATAAGTCGCTTACATTGAGAGCAAGTCTTTTGGAATCTGGCCTAATAGGTAAATGTGGCAACTATTGTTATCAAGTGTAATATTTAAAGCAGACACGATCCATAACGCAACTTTCGATAGCTGTGTTAATGTAATAGCATATATAATGCTATTTTTGAAATAATTCACTTAATAAACTGTTGTATAATGTTGGAAGAGCTAAGCTGTAAGCTAATGGTTGTAAAACAAGAACATAAATAGAAATTGTGATGCAATTCTTATTCAGTTAACCAGTTAATATTTTTCTCAGTTACAGATGAAGGACAATGAGCACTGTCAATATTTCTATTTAATGCATAGTTACAGTTATATTGATATAGCTGGAAATTAAAAATAGGGTAAAATAATGTGCCCTGGGGTTATTTTTAGGTAAACTGAAACAGAATTTCTCTGACCCTACAACTTAAAAGGAAGTAGTGAACACTTTACATGAAATACTCCCTCAGATTTCATGCCATATCATTTCCACTCAAATCTGAAATCCCTGAAATTAAAATATTAATAGTGTTATAAATAAACTCATAAATGACAGATTCCATTTAAGTTTACATGTAGAACAGATTAAAATAATTATTTTGTCTTGAACCACAATGGAACTAGCAAAAGAAGGCAAGCAGATTACTGCTGTTATAAACTAATATATTACAAAAGCTGGGATTGTCTTAACCTAATAGATCAGGACGCACAGCTACTCACTGCATTCTTCACAGACACAGAGTTATTTTGTTTTCCTTAGTGTACTTAAATGTTTAAAAGTATTTACATGGCAAAAGCCATTTAAAATAAAACACGCCTTTGAAATTGGGCTGTTTGCTTATAAAAAGCTTTAGTGCAGGTGGACTGCTGTAGGTTGTGCGCCTCAACAGCCCATCTGGGATGTTAGTATGGCTATACTGATACTTGAGCCCTTTTTCTTTCATCACGGCCACATGCCCAAACAATGTGTAATTGAACTGCGTGTTTCTGCCTTTTGTAAAGGTGTAATCTCCTTCAGAAGTACGGAGATGTTTAGCAGGGTTTTTCTAATTTGTCTGTCATCACTCTGCTTGGGCAGAGTTCCAAGTCCTGCCTGCCATATCTGTTATCTCTTTTTGATGAACACCTGTTTTCAGCACACAGATGTGTATCTTTGGAGATTCAGATTCAAAATAATTTAACAGTAAAGGAACAATTAAAAACAATTTTATAAAAGAAGTCCACCTGTTCAAATGCCACTTCTGGTTTGTGTCGGTTTTGCTTTTCATGTTTACTTTCACTCTTTCTTAAGTACTTTGCACTTTACCTACACTCAAATACATGTCGTTTTAATATAGCATCCCTAACATGTAAAATGCATTTCTTTGCTGTGGTAAGTTGTGACTACTGTGTTTTACTTTCTGGAACTGTTTCGCATCTAATATTAAATGTATTCCTGTAACCACAGACCATTTTTCGTGCTTCACTAGGGACATAATATAGTCTAATGCACTCCTATACAACCTGACAAGATCATACAGAATACATTTGAATTCACATAGTTCTTAATTCACTTTGATTTACTGGGGCAATATTAAATGTCTGTTTCAAAATCACAATATTTCCAAAAGTTAATAGCAGCCTGTATATGTGATGGTCATGTAGCTTAATACTGATATATATTTACTGAATAGCCAGGATGAGGCATACTTATCAGTAAAGTCTTCAGATATGTTAGTCAAGTCTAACAAGCCTGTAAGATACTGACTTTTTGCAATGACTGAGAATGTTACATTAACTTGTGGTGTGGTATGATACCTAGATAAAGAGAGTAAACTATTCTAATAAAAATAAGTTAAGAAGGGAGCTTGATTTCTGCCTCAAAGGAATACTTTCAGCATGTCATTTCTTTAAAGGATTTTCCAAAAAAAATATTTGAGTCCCATAAAGTACATCAAGAGAATGCAGATTGCAAAAGAAAGGTTTTAGGGGGCTTTAAATGAATACTTAACTGCCCATGTAAGACCTTTTTCTGTGTGAGACTGAGGTCCCAATTCCAAAAGACATGCTCTCAATCAAAGTGACTACTTATGCAGAGAACAGGATGAGATCAGATGTTTTGGAATCTGGTCTCACTAGTAAATCTGTTCATAGATAGGCCTGATACAAAAGTAAGTCACTTTCACTGAAAGCAGGTCTTTTGGAATCAGGACAGATTTACACTGAGAGCAATTCATTTGGAATATGACCCGACATCTATTTCCCTTTACAAAAGTATTGTTAAGTTCCTTTTCTATTTTAAAGTTAAGGCCCGTTCTTATACTTGTGGTTGTGTTGGATTACTCAGAGGATCTTACCTGTATTATGGTAAAGCTTGAGGAAAGAAGCTTCCATGAACACACCTTTGCTAAATGCTCACGAGTAAAACCAACATGAATGTTTAAAATTCAATTCATTTATCAAAACCAAACAAACTTTCATTTTTCTAGAGGCAATCCCTAGAATCCCTCACCATATAGGAAGTTGTATCACTATTTCCCCTGCCATACTATACAATCAATATGACGTCATTTGCTTGGATAAAATAAAATACTTCAAATTATAAAGGCAGAACAATAATAGGGCAGCTTTCCTTAAAACATTTTTGACTGATTATGCTCTCTGAAACT
Organism: Protopterus annectens; assembly: GCF_019279795.1. Lineage (NCBI taxonomy): Eukaryota > Metazoa > Chordata > Ceratodontiformes > Protopteridae > Protopterus > Protopterus annectens. The sequence goes on along the minus strand of NC_056734.1, from coordinate 357,225,062 downwards.
GTAAGCAAGGCAACCATTCAATAAATTCTGCAAGGCTCTCCAGTAGTGCATGCTAAGCTCTTAATGTATTGTCTTTTGTGTTTATTACCTGTGTGTTGAGGCTAGTAGCTACTGCTTTTGCATTTCAGTTTTGTAACAGTGATGAGTGTCATACATTTATATGTATATGGCGGTAGCATAATGCCTGAGCATAAAGCAGTGCAATGTAGTGTTATTGATATAATGTAAAAGAAACTTGCCGATGATCCTGTTTTCATATAGCACACATAAGTGCTTTAGGTTTCTTGTAAGAAGCTGAGCTTTCATGCGAAGAAATTACTTCTTAGCAGTTTCCAAAGTTTGCTGGTATGCTGTTGGGTCAAATTTAGACAAATTAGTTATATAAAGCTAATCAGATGGGATGGTCTAATATCCTAGTCCACTGCCAGATATACAAGCTGCACCTAGTAATTCTCACATACTCAGCTAAATATTCCTTTAGTTTAGTTTAGGAACATTAGGTAAACTCAGCTATTGATGACTGAAGGATAGGGGCCATTTGGTTGATAGCTCTTTATTCAACACTTCTCTTTTTTGGCTCTTCTACATTCAAAATATAGTCAGTTCTTTGTTGTGTATTTAATTATCTTCAGGTTTGATTTTTCAAACTTAGCTCTGCATAGTAACAGCTTCAAAATAAAATACAATATTCAATATATACCAATCTCATCTCCACATGCCACAGAATTATGGATTACCACTTAGGAAAACTCATACATACAAGGTATAAAATCTGCAAAGTATTTTGAGGTCATCTTGGCCAGGGAACTCATGTTTGATCACTCTTCTAAGTCCAATATTATAAAAAGCAATGAGATGTTTGTCATGCTTTGCAGGGCAAGTATTGCTATGACTGTCTGTCACAGAATAGTTCAATCCATTTTACACTGCCTAGTCTAACATATGCTTCCAATGTAGTACGTGTCTTTCCCTCTACCACCATGAATTTGAGTTAGCCTTGAACAGGATCAAACATACTGCTGTTAATATCCTTTTCTCCTTCAGCACTATGAAGCCTTACACCTGCTTTCCATTTAAAAATTGCCAAATTCTTGAAGCTTAATGGGATATCAGTGTCTCCTGACCTATTGCACCACACCAAAATCCCAGCATTATCTAAGATGCTAACATGGAATGCCCCTTCAGACTAATCCGTCCACAACCTCTTTTCCTGTTTTTGCACATGGGATCAGGGTGTCACTTCAACAGACTAATCATCATAGAAAATGCAGTGCCTCTACAAGTGACAACAAGGTTCAGCCTGTTGTGTGTGCATAGCAAAATGATGGAATAGACTTCATCATAAAGTATGAAAACTCACTTACAAACAATGATCCAAAAATGGCCATTAAGACACAGTTAGTAATAAATATTTTAACTTTGTTTAACTTGTCATTTTCTTTATCTAGTTCAGTGATACATGAAATACTCTTTCCAAGAACCTTAGAAGCAACAACACAGTTTCTGTATTCAAAAATAAATTATTGCTGCAGTATGCTTCAGCTAATATTTTTGGTAAATCGATTCATCAGATGCTATGTTCTTATTCTAGGTACATAGTTAAATCTTATAATTAACTTAATATACCCTTAGTGATGTTTGTTTACTCCATGATCTTGATTTGTTACTTCCCTGTTCTCTTTGCCTCTTTTATTTATGTTTGCATTTTACCTGTGCTCATATGCCATAGTATATGATTCTACCTGTGCTCATACATCATACCATGTGATTCTACCTGTGCTCATGTACCATACCATGTGATTCTATCTGTACTTATATGCATTACTATTGTACTTCTTTGTCTATGCATGTGTTACTTTGATAAGCATTTTATGGTATAATTTTGCATCTGCATGCCTTTCATAAACTAACAGTGTGGTTAGGCAACCTGCCCTCATTCACGAATCATACATGTTGATGGAATATGCAGTGGGCATTAAAGTATGCTGAATTTTTTCCAGTTATAGTTTGGCTAACTGAGTTTTGAATGTCATACTATAAGATGGAGATAATTTAAATTTTCTAAAAGAACTTGCAAAGTATAAATGTTGTTTGTGATTTGAAACTCATGGCTTTTAACAGTGCATGGCTTCCAAATGATTACTACTATAAAAGGACGTCATCAACAGTGATATTTTACCTCCTGAATCATTGCTGAAAGGAAATCATCATTATAACATTCTCCACACATCCTGCAAGCACATTTGCAGTCATGGAATCATTCATATTCACATCCATTCATAATGGTAGCACATACAAGTATATAGTCAGGTTCACTTACACAGTCAAATTCATCATTGCACTCTTGCACTCATAAAAGCACACACCTCCTCATTCCTTCATTCATACACAGACTAATTCCATGTCAATCACTCACTTATTCAGTGTAGCAAAAGCACTAGCAACCAGGCAACATGTTAAACATTGTGTAAACTTTCATTTCTGTTGCAAATAGAAATTAATAGTCAATTTCACAGTGTTGCCTTATTTATAAATGCACCAAGCATCAGCATATTTATTATATTTTATCAACAGAGGTGCTAATGAATTAAAAAAAGCACTAAGAGTATAAAGTGCTGCTGTGAGTTGATACTAAGTTGAAATATGAAGGTTCGCTGAAGAGTTTATCTGAACTAACGTGATATTTCATTAGTCCTGCTTAATTGTACAAACATCATCTAATATATTCTTGTTAACCATTAAGTCCCAAAACTGTGAAAAGGAAATAGTGAAAAATAGAAATCCAATTTTACAATACCTCAGACTATTCCCATTACTTTGAGATACAGCAGTCTGAGAGTTATAATTAGGAGAGTGTGTGTGGATTTGCCCATCCCCAAAAAACATGCTATAAAGGTGTAACATCAAGTTTTGATGTTTTCTGTTTTTAAGTTCAACTCATTTGTGCTCACATTTATGAGATTCAAACTTTCATATCTCTCATTTATGTTACAGAGCAAGGTATTTCTTTTTCATGCACTGTTTAATCTGAATATGAGGTTTCACTGTAGCACTGGGAACATTACCTCAGTTCAGCAACCCTGGATTCCTAAACTCACTGTGGTTACTAACAGCAGGCAGCTTGTAATGTACATTTTCAGGTAAATAATTGACTGTGGTGTATCGAATGTGGTTTCTGTTGGAAGACTAATTCAATTAAAAATGCATACATCATTTATGATTTATGAAATCTCCATGTTCTGTTTAAAGTATACTATGAGAGTAATACCTTCTTGTTATAACTACAATATGCAGTGTGTATTGGAATAAAGAAAAAAAATCAAACTAATTTGCTTTTGCTTTTTTATAAATAAAATGAAATCTAAAAGTTATTCTTAAAATTTCTGTTGTTTGGTATGTGATCGTAGAAGGTTACTAGGCTAACAGCTCTAGAGACATTTTCAGCCTAGCTATTCATGTCTCAAGCTGTTGTGCATACATTGTTGTACTTAACATAAACATACACTAATGCAAGACAAGTCACTTATGCTTATTTGTATAAGAATATGGATTTTTAAGAATATTACCTTCATTAAAAACTTATATGTAAACTCGAAAAAATAAGAGTAGAAGTCAAAATAGAAGCAATTGTTAAGCATTTGACACTATTTATATCAAAGCCTTCTGCTTGCTTTGTTTTCCCTGTAGAGATTCACATTTATATCCATTACTAATAAAATCTCTTGTGACCAATTAGCCTTCTGCAACACAAATAAATTCTTAAAAAGACAAGAATCATCCTAAGGCCTTTCTGATCTGGAAACACCATCACAGGATTGGACCCAAGGAATTCATTTATTGGTATACAATCATTTAGAATGCTTTCAGAGTAGATGCATAGGTCTATATGTTTGGGAAATAACTGAATCCAATTGGTTGCTAAAGAGACTGAAGCTATGGACTTATAGTGGAATTTGAAGCTGCCCATGTAATCATCCAGTTTTGATGTGATGAATTGATGGACTATTTTTTTAAGAAAACTTTTATTAATTTAACATATTTGCAATATATACATGGAAATGAAGAGATTAAACATCACATGCCTTTTTACAATGCTAGGAATACATTGAATCTTCAAGATAATCTTATACAATTAACACATTAAAAGTATAAGTATTTCAATAGCAACATTTCAAGGCTATTCCAAGCAGTAAAGTCTTAGTGTGATTTATATATCTTATTCTGATCACTTCTTTTTCAGTTTTACACAGTTTTCCTGTTACATTTAAAATTTGTTTGAATGTATAGGAACTTAGTTCCATTTACAAGTCTTTGTAATAACCTTTCTAGCTACTGACAGTAGACTCCAGAATATTTTTTGTTCTTGGGCTTTTACAGATAAAGGAAGTGGAACATGATAAAGAAAGTGGAACATTCATTAGTATTATTGATCTAGTTAAACAACAATTATCAGATGATAACAATTATAAAACATACTTATCTCTTCCAATATACATTTATTTTTTTTCACAATCCACAAACATGTGCATCTAATCAGCTTTCACAACCTTATCACATCTCCAACAAACTGAAGAAGCCATTTTACTAAACCTATGGATTTTATAGAGTGTAATAAGCATCCTAAAAAGTTCCAGAATTTTGTATCAAAATTATTATTATTTATAATTAACTTATATAAATTGGAAACACTCCCTTTGTAGGTAGATTTACCTTCCAATATATCATTCATATATTCATACAATGGGGGATAAGTAATATGTTCCTTTTCACTCGTTATCTACAAATTCATTTAATTTCTTTCTGATGGATAATATTAAGTGGTTAGTAGATTCATCCAACTTATAATCTTTCATTGAATATTCTGGTAACTTAGCTTTTCCTTTTTCAAAGCAAACAGACCATGATACTAATACATTCCATTTAATAAATTAATTTCAACATTGTTCTGAGTTTTCTTAAATCTAGATGTGTATGCAGTAGGAAAGCTCAAACATTTCCATTTTGATATTCATATAGTTTTAAAAACATATTTCTTAACTACTTTAAGAATTGATTTCATATATGCATAGTCTAAAAATAAAATGAATTTCCTTTTAAAGAAAATTTTATTAACCAAATGAAAAGATTGTTACATATTTTTAATTTATCATATTTGATAAACTTATAAGAATTTAGTATACTCTGCTACTGAATGGTTTTCCATTGCCTAGTGTAAGTCGAGTCTATCCAGAGTATAATAGAGTTAAAACTCTATATTTGGAAAGTTAATAACACCATACGCCCATAATCTTATATGATTTCTATAAACATTCTCAGCAATTTAGGATACTATAAGAATGAAATTAACAGATTTTTCATTTTGAATAAAAACACTAAGAGAGTGCGAATGAGAATAAATATTCAGTGACTCAACAAAAATGCTAGAAAATATCCAAGAAATAAAATGGCCACTGAATAAAACACAGTCAAAGTTAGCATAAAATTAAAAATGTAATCACTTTTAAAATAAACCACAATAAATGGGGTGAGCACTTTTGCATTCAGCTTTTTCAAACCTTTGATAGCACCTACTTAAATAACCAATCAGTTATGGATTGTCCAACAAAAATACATCAGTTAAGTACATACACTTACATCACTTCCCAAATAATAATCTTTACATCATTTCCTAAATAAACATTATAGAAGTTTGATATATATATATATATATATATATATATATATATATATATATATATATATATATCATATATTTTATTACTATTTTAATGTTTATATTTGTTATATATTTTAATTTAATGTATGTATTTTATGCTAACTTTGACTGTATTTTATTCAGAGGCAGTCTTATTCTTGGATATTTTCTAATTTTTCCATTTTATTTAAGTTTTTTGACAGGTATTAAAGCTATTGAATGCAATACATACACACACACACACACACACACACACACACACACACACACACACACACACACACACACACACACACACACACACACACACATATATATATATATATATATATATATATATATATATATATATATATATGGGTTCCTATTACGTTATCAAAAGATAATGTAATACAATGCTCAGAACTTTGAAATGCCCACATTTTGAAGATCGCATTGTGGGATTGCAGTACAGTGAAGATTAGGATATTTGCCCTTTCCTCACTGTAGTGCGATCTTGGAGTTGGAATATATATTTAGCGGGGGGTGTGGGGGCACAGCCTCCCGCAATAGAAGTTTCGATATGCGGCCGTTTCAAAGTTCTGAGCATTTGATTACGTTATCTTTCAATAACGTAATATGAACCCTATATATATATATATATATATATATATATATATATATATATAAATATATATATATGGGTTCCGAGAATTTGCGCAAATGAGCAAATGACTGAAACCCAAACGGCCAGGCATACTTATACAAAAGTGCTTTTCACCGAAGAAGCACTTTTGCATAAGTATGCCTGTTGCTGAGGCTGTACTACGGTGTGGGTAAGGGACATTTCCCTTTTCCCCACTGTAGTGCGGTCTCGGAGGGAGAATATTAAAGTCAGGGGGTGTGGGGGGGCCCCCCTGCTAAAATGTTAATGTAGTGTTTTTTTTTTTAACATGCTTTAACAAAAGCACTTTTTTGATAAAAGCGCTTTCGTTAAAGTGTGTTCGGTTATTATGGATTCGGACATCCTAGATCTATATATATATATATATATATATATATATATATATATATATATATATATATATATATGTGTGTGTGTGTATTTATTTATTTTTTTTAATAAGTACTAACCTATCATCAAAAGTAAAAAAAATACATAAAACATTCATTCCATTTTTTTAAGTAACACTTCTTCAATTACTTTTTCAAATTAATAATCATCCTCACATCTTGATAAATTTTTATTCCTAAATATTTTAGTTCTTTTTTTCCCAGTTATATTTACACTTATCTTTAAACTTACTATCTAGCAATTGATTTAAAATTAAAGTTTCAGCTTTATTATTATTAAATTTCAGCAGTGACATTTCTTGAAACGTTTATATTTACTCATATATTTCTTTGATTGAATAATTTAACTCTCCTGTAGTCATTAAAATATTGTCTTCAAAAATATGTATTTTAGATTGTTAACTGAAAATCCATCATTTTTTTCATTGCTTCTTATACTCTTATCTAAGGTTTCGAGAACTAATGCAAATAGTAGAGGGGACAGGGTTGCCAGATGTCCCTATTTGAGCAGGACTGTCCTGGGATTAGCAGCCCGATACTAAGTCCCACACTGCTGGTTAAAATCTCAGCAAAACAGCCTCCACTTTGTTTTTTTTTTATTGACCTGTATGCCAGTATATGAGCCAATCAAAAAATTGCAAAACGGAGCTACTTCTGTTTAATGTGGAACTGCCTGATGTTCTGCATTGAACAGAAGAGAGTCTGCTGTCTGATTTTTTGATTGGTTCATATACCAGCATACAGACCAATCAAAAATCGCCAAACATAGAGCTACTTGTGTTTAATGAGGAACTGCATTAAATACTTTTTTTTTTGGTTTTCACTTAGTGTGAAGGACCTTACCATAAGAAATATGACATCCCTGAAAGGGGACATGGGACACACTTGCTTTGTGCCTTTGTTTAAAGTGATTCCTTGGGAAATGTAACATCCAGTTTTAACACGTGCTTTGGAGTTACTGTACACATTTTTTAATATTCCAATAAATTGTTCTGGAAATCCAAACACTTCTAAAGTTTTAATCACAAGTAAAGCATCAAAAACCAGGAAAAGTGACACGAACAGTTTAATGCACTAAAGCTGAAACTTCACAACACGTTTTCGTCCTTGACTTCATCAGATACCAACACTCTTAGTGCACTCATCTTAAATACATTAACTAATTAATGATAGCCAATGACAAACTAAACAAACTGATTAATTAAAATTGGTTAAAAACAGATACACATATATATACATAGATTATACTTCCTCAAACCACCATGAAAATCATACCCTATAATAAATAACATGTACAAAACTAAAAATGCTTGTAAATATAAATATAAATATGTATATAGAAATAAACCTAAAATAAAACTATGACATTGTATTCTAAAAATTTTTTAAAAATGACAATATTTGTCTGAAATAATATAAAAATCCTATAATTTAGCAGATCTCAGTTTTAAAACTGGCTTAAGTGAAATCATGTCATTGAGACCTGGTTTTCTATTGGCTTCTAAAACAATTTGCCAAAATAGTTCTCTGTATTCCACCAGTGTTTCCCAATTCCCCCCTCTAGGGTCAACTGGCACACATTCTAACACAAAAAATCTAAATGTAGCTAGTTTACATATAATAGTATGCTTGTATAATGCATTGTTTTCTTTTTCAGTCCTAATGTCATATAAGTGTTCATAGATTCTTTGCTTTAACATTCTCTCACTCTTCCCTATATAAAATGAATCACATTTTGTACAGGTAGCTAAATATATTATACCCTTGGTGTTACAGTTAACATATGTTCCTAAAGTTAATGTCCTTTGTCTAATAGGTAAATCTAATGTTTGCCCAACATTACGATGTTTACAATAACTGCAACTTCCACATTTAAATAAACCTACTTTTTTCCTAGTAACTTTCCCAAACAATCTTTCAGTTGTACCTCTCTCCAAAATATTCTTAATATTAGTACCCCTCCTATAGGTGAATTTCAATTCCTTATCAAAAATACAATGTAAGTCAGATAGTCTAGCAAAATTGTTCCATTCTCTATTAACAATTCTTTTTACCAATCCTGACTGACCATCATAGGTTGTTGTGATACCAGATTCAAAGTCCACGCCATTATTTAGGTTATTTGAATCTTGTCTGTCAAATACCCCACTTATACCTAAAATAGGTGCAAACTTTCCTCCTCTTTCCCTAGTAACCTCATTGCATATTTGATCAAAAAGTTTGCTCGGGTAACCCCTATTTAAAAATAACCTTTTCAAAAATCCACATTCATTAAAATAAGTACTATTTGTGTCACTTTTCCTGGTTTTTGGTGCTTTACTTGTGATTATTAGTGAACGTTGGGGCACCTGCCTTCTTCTGTGGTTATTTACTTCTAAAGTCTTAACTAAGTACTTCCAATCTACATAATCAAAAGCCCTTTTGATATCTAAGCTTATTATGACCAATTTCTTGCTCATTCCTTTTGCTAAATCTAAGATAGTTGCTACTCTTTTTATATGATCACACATTAATCTATTGACTATAAATCCTGTTTGATCTTTATCAATTAATTTATCTACTATAGCTGTTAATCTAGTAACGAAGATGGAAGTAAAAGTGAAATATGTGTATATGAAGAAACTAACTTATTATGCTTTCCTTGTTTAAGTATGAGAGATTACAAAAAATTTCCATAAGGGAGGAATTATTTTGTCACTCTGAATTATCTTGAAAATGTCACTCAGTAATTATAAAATGTTGATGGAAGCAGACTATATAATTCCATAAGTAAACCATCTAACCCTGGAGCTTTACAATTTTTTACCTTTTTTAAAGCTTCTTTAACTTAGGGTAATAGGCTTATTCAACAGAGATTTTTTTGTCATTAAGTTTATTAGTAACATTTTCTTTAAATACTTGTCAATTTTGTAATCATCAGCATAATTATTTTATCTATATTAAGGTCCTGAGGGAATTTTATAAAACTATTAAGCATTTTCTTTATGTCTGAAGTAAGCTTATTAAGCTGAAGATTTCAGATATGTTTTGATTTGTGCTTTTTTGTTTAACATCTTACTTCTATTAGCTAATCTTTGTAGATTTGTTGATGTCATTGCATAACTGAGAAATTGTAGTTTTTCTAAATCTATCCCCACTTTAGGCGTTAAAACTGTTTGATATTTTGTTATTAATTTTTCGTGGTTTTGGTATTATCTGCTTTCTTTGTTTTTTGTTGAAACCTCACTTTCTATATTTCATCCTGTATTTCTAACAACTCTTTATCTGATTCTTTCATTTTATTACAAGCCCGTTTTCCAATTCTATCCTTAATATGCATTTTAAGGAGCCCCATAGTATGACTTGACTAACCTGACCATTATCATTTAAAGGTAAAAAATTATCGATTTGTTCCTTAAGGTAACTCTTAAGTTCTTTTCATTTTATCATAGATACTGGGATTCTATAAATAATCTGAAACTTCTTTATATTCATTAATGTAGTAATACTTAGTAAATTATAATTAGATAAAGGACAATATTTTTCTTTATTAAGTAAATCTGTAGAGGCATAAATCCTATCAATTCTAGTATGTGTCCCATGTGCATAAGAATAATGAGTGAAGAACAATGACTTAGCTTCTGCTTTTACTATTAAACTAACTAAATTATCACTAATCCATCTGTTTAGTGCTTTAGTTGATGAAAACATTTTAGCTTTCTTCTGTTCACTTGTATCTTCTATACTAGATATGTTTAATATCCCTAGCTAAAATTAAACTACCCCTCCAATGACTTTGTAGCAAGTTTAAGTGATCTTTAGCTATGCCTGCACGTATTCCAGGGATCCAGTAAAAATTAGCTAGGGTAGAGAGTTTGCAATTATATTTAATTATTACAAATACATAAAATCCTTTTGGATAATTAATAGATTCCATGACCTTAGACATTATAATAGATTTTCTTCAAAGTATTTCAGTTCTTCCCCTCTTTGTTAAAAAAGCAGATGATAACATTTTGTAAACTAAGTTATTTAAATATTGTATATCTTTATCTGTCAAGTAACTGTTTTGCTAGAATATGTCTCCTCTGTTTAATTTTATATATCTCATTAATAATTTCCTTTTGTTGCCATTATTTAATCCATTTACATTAATATATAATAGATTAAAACTGTCCATGCTGAGTATTTAAAAAACATATCTTTAAAAAGATAATATGACACATTTGTCCACCATATTAATTTAATTATATATATAAGCTTGTAATGCATTCCTTCGGCACTATCTTAATATTCTACGTTTTTTTAAATTCTTCCTCTCTTTAAACTAAGCTGCTAAAACTCATAAATAAAAACAAAGACAAGTTTACAACTGTAACTGTATGCATTACTAATAACATACAACTTGCCATGGATTCCAATGTTCCTAGTTTGCCTACTGAATAGACAAACTACTATACTATCTCTCTGCATACCAATACTTACAAATTCATCAAAAAACTAGTCAAAGGCTACCATGACTTACAAATAATGAGTCAAAATTAATAAGAGACAATTAATGTAGTCATATATTTGCCATTTAAAACTATTCCCCCATTAATATTTAAAAGTGTACTATATACCTATTTCTGTAATAGTGGTATAAATTATCCATTAAATATTTCTAAATTATTCACTTATTCAACATTATTATAACTACATTTCTAAACAAATAAGTAGAACTGAGTGGGACCTGAAGAGATAAAGATGTCTGTAAACTTACAGTTATCTATATATATATATATATATATATATATATATATATATATATATATATACATACACACACACACACACACACACACACACACACACACACACACACACACACACACACACACACACACACACACACACACACTGAAATCCCATTTCGCTGAAATTCATTTCACTGAGACCAGATCACCTAATTTTCAAAATACTGAAAATTCATTTCACTGAATCTAGTTTCACTGAATTGTAAGCTATAGACTTCCTAGCAGTAGTGGCAGCGTGTAGAGTACTGTGAGGAAAGTAAACAGTATATGCTATTTTCCCCAGTATAGTGTGATCCTGGAGTTAGTATATATAGTTAGGGGATGAGGGGGGCACAGCCCCCCACATTGGTGGATGTGGTGGGCATAGCTCCCCACTTAGTTTGGTTTTATATTGTCTAGTTTCTTTTAAAAGGATAAGTAAGTATTTTCTATGTTGTGGAAAGAGATATTCATTAGTTTTGTGACTGCGTTTGTCTATATTTTCTGATTTTCCCGTTTGAAGTTTAGCATTGTAAGTTGTTTGTGAAATGAGATTCAGTTAAATGAGTTGTCAGTGTTTTGAAATGTAGGTGATTTGGTCTCAGTGAAATGAAAGTCAGTGAAATGTGATTTCACTGATCTAATGTATGTGTATATATATATATATATATATATATATATATATATATATATATATATATATGTATATATATATACTGTTTATAATGTATTCAGAAGTTACAATGTGCTTAATTCAAATCTCTTTCTTACTTCCCAGGTTCCAACATATTGAAATATCTGCTGTACTTTCCATCAAACTTGATGTACTGATTCAGCAATATAACACTCAGATTTCAGCTCTTGACTTATGAAATGAAGCATTCAAGTAGTTTTATTGAATGTAATAACATACAATATGCAGAAAGCATCAAAGTTCACATGACTAAGCTTCAAATTTTAAATTTCAGCTTTCAGATTATTTTCAAATATTTGTATATAATTTTATATATAAATTATATGAGATCTTGTGCCTTCACATTTCTGGCATATGCAGGTATAGGTAATGCATATCTTTCTTATAAGCCATTCATTATTTAAATATATTTTTAGGATAATTGGTTCGTGGGTGTTAACTGGGCTAACAACCACAAGAGCCTTTCTAAGTCTAGCCATGCACCCCAAATCTCTGACAAGTTCTGGTACCCTTGATAAGTGTAAGCAGAGGCTTGGGAGATGAAACATTTACAAGCAGGGGCCTGGTGGATGATCCATTTACAGGTTATCTGTGTCTATTAGAGACATAGGTGCCAAGCTAGGGATTAATTTTCTGTTTCACAGAAAATCCAGAGGCAACACTATCAAAAGCGAAGGAGACCTTTATTAATATTTCATAAAAATGGTGGTAGTAAGCGCTTTCACATTACTCAGAACACTTCATCAGACTTAATGCTTAATACAAAAAAAATACTGTTTAAATACATCCTGATAACATTTGATTAAGAGCTCTTCAGCCAATCAAGAAGCTATCTCAATAAAGTAGGGTAACTCCCTAATTAATAGATAAAATGCTTGTAGTGGTTTTATCTAAGCAGGATAGATAAATCAAATTAAATATTATTTACAATATTGGTTAGCTGTCATATAAATGATATGTGTTTTAATTCATGTGTAAAAACGTATTATAATAAAATCTGTATTTAGTTAAAATCATCAGTTTGGCTGGACATAATATATGTAGAAACTTATTCCAGATCGTAACTACATGGCAGTGTAGATCCATAGCATGAAATACTATTTGCTAAAAATGAATAAATATGTGTATATAAATATAAAAACCAAGTTATCTGTTAAATACCTTGTCATTTAAACGACTGTACTAGTAGACCTTTATATTTACTATCTATATGAGAAACAGTAAAAAAAAATTTTGTAAAAAACATTATTATAAAAACATCCTTAAAAACACACATTATTTCATTTTTCTAAATGAGTGATGTATTATTGTACACCACATAATAAATCCACATATATAGCAAGGATGAAAAACTATATATGTATAAATCTGTATAAGACAAATATATATGTGTGTGTGTGTGTGTGTGTGTGTGTGTGTGTGTGTGTGTGTGTGTGTGTGTGTGTGTGTGTGTGTGAAGAATACATCTGGATATATTAAGGTCAAAATGTAATCTAGAAAAGCAGCGTAGACTCGTAGAGCTAAATATGGTATGTGTGGGGCAAGGGAATCATGAACTGGTAACTGGCACATAGTAAGGGCATTACTAAACATACTCTCATTAAGGCCATGGGGCTTATCAGCTTGTAGCTTCAGGATCCATTTATTTTCTTGGTTTTCTGTATAATTCCTAATATTCCCTAACTTAATGGTTTTATTAATCATTTTTATGGCTATGAAGACAAATCTATGGGTCAGGTCATTGTTGATTACATGCTTAGCTAAGGCATTTCTGTCACCTTCTTTTTGAATAGCATATAAATGTTCTCTGACCCTTTCATGTGGCCTTAATGAGAAAGTTTCTCTAAAACCACTTCTGGCTGATAGATCCTTTACTCACTAGATTATGGTTTATGAAGTTTAATCATATTAAAGATATTTGTAAATTCCTACTAGTTTGGTATTTTAATGTTTAGATTTAGCTAAGAACAGTTACACATATATTTATAAATCTGTATCAGTTATACTGACTTTCCTTTTGAGATTAATGATGCCATGCTTCCAACTTAAGCTTTAGGAACTGTCTTTCTTTTAAAGATATTGACAGTTATGCATTAGTTTTTCCCATAGCTAGACTAGAAGTATGTTTAGTAATGCCCTTACTACGTGCCAGTTACCAGTTCATGATTCACTTGCCCCACACATACCATATTTAGCTCTACGAGTCTACGCTGCTTTTCTAGATTCCATTTTGACCTTAATATATCCAGATGTATTCTTCTCACACACACACACACACACACACACACACACACACACACACACACACACACACACACACACACACACACACACATACACACACATATATATATATATATATATATATATATATATATATATATATATATATATTTGTCTTATACAGATTTATACATATATAGTTTTTCATCCTTGCTATATATGTGGATTTATTATGTGGTGTATCATAATGCATCACTCATTTAGAAAAATGAAATAATGTGTGTTTTTAAGGATGTTTTTATAATAACGTTTTTTACATAATTATTTTTTACTGTTTCTAAATATAAATGTCTACTAGTACAGTCATTTAAATGACAAAGTATTTAACAGATAACTTGGTTTTTATATTTATATACACATATTTATTCATTTTTAGCAAATAGCATTTCATGCTATGGATCTACACTGCCATGTAGTTACGATCCACAATAAGTTTCTACATATATTATGTCCAGCCAAACTGATGATTTTAACTAAATACAGATTTTATTATAATACGTTTTTACACATGAATTAAAACACATATCGTTTATATGACAGCTAACCAATATTGTAAATAATATTTCATTTGATTTATCTATCCTGCTTAGATAAAAGCACTACAAGCATTTTATCTATTAATTAGGCAGTTACCCTACTTTATTGAGATAGCTTCTTGATTGGCTGAAGTGCTCTTAATCAAATGTTATCAGGATGTATTTAAACAGTATATTTTTTTGTATTAAGCATTAAGTCTGATGAAGTGTTCTGAGTAACGTGAAAGCGCTTACTACCACCATTTTTATGAGTTATTAATAAAGGTCTCCTTCGCTTTTGATGGTGTTGCCCCTGGATTTTCTGTGGAATACAAAGGTTTTTATATCATAGAGGCACTTTGCCCCACTGGCTGTGCTTGTTTTATTTATTATTAATTTTCTCTTCCACATCCAATTGTCCAAGATACACTTGAATTGGGTTAGGGAGGAACTCTCCTTTACATGGATGGGGACCGTGTTCCAGAGACAGTGTAGTGTCTGGGATACATACCTGTCTCTCCAAAAAATCCTTTTTATATAACAGGCAAGGTTTACATCTTTAGAGCAGGTAATTCTGGTGCTGTTTCGTGGATATGCAGGAGGTCCATCAGAGTGGGGTCTGACAATGCCCTGTATTCCATGCATACATCTTCCCTCAATAGCCTGTAGTAGACAGAATACAGAGATAGGGCCTTGAGGCGGTCTGCATAGGACATTTTACTCATGCCCTGTATTCTTTTAGTGAGGAACCTCTGTGGATGTTACAGTTGTTGGATATACCTGCTTAGGTACATACCAAAGGGGTCATTGTACTCAATGATAGGTCTGATAAATGCCGACTACAGTGGAACAATGACTTCCTTGGACTTAGGTTCATAAGTTCATAGGTAGGTACTAGGCTATCAGCTGGAGGGCCTATGTAAGCCTAGCCAACAAGGTTCCCTGGCTTACGCCACCCAAGAAAGTTATTTTCCTGTGCCACTGTCGAGCAGAGACACAGAAGTGATCCCCGGGGTGTATTTCCTATTTCCTATCCACTCATGCCATACTTTTTGATACGTAGATGCCATACCTTTCTTTATAAGTTGTGCAACACAGAATGATGTCCTCTCTACTGCAGACACATGATGGTCAAGGGGTGTGTTGTCAATATTATAGTTTCCAGAGGTCGATATGACTTCCTGAAGGATGTAGTTATGCATTTCTTGGCATTTAGTTTTATTCCATAGCTCTGGCACCAGTTGTTTGTCTGTGTTAGCCCTTCCTGAAGAAATTTGTGTTGATGTGGGATTCAATGACAGCTCCTAATTTGCAATCATCTGTAAATTTAGTCAGACAGGGACCACTGACATTAGCCTTGACTTCAGAGACGTAAATGCCTAAAAGTAGTGGTCCAAGGACATATCCCTGAGGGATTCGACTTGTGACTGGCCTCCTTCTAGAAGTAGACTCCACAATTTTAACTTCCTGGGTCCTGTCTGTGATCCAGTTGGCTATCCACTGGGGGACATAAGGATTTGTACCTAACCTCCTGAGTTTGTCATCAATGCCCAAGTAAGGTATTGGGTCAAATGCCTTGGCCAGGTCAAGGTAATCAGTACAAACCATTTTGCCCTTATCCATTGCTTTGGTGGCCTTCTCAAAGAAGTCCACCAGGTTCAGTAGGCATGACCTACTATAAATGAACCAAACAATATTAACACATGAAGGAACAAGGGTTTTAAATGGTTTAAAATCCACTGTTTTATTACAAAAATTAACCACATCCATACCTCTTAATGGGGACGTCATCAGAATACAAACATAAAATAATATAAAGAATCTCACATTTTATAAAAGCATTCAAACACTGTCATTGGTTGGATTTTAAAATGACTAATTATTAATTGACAATAATTAAACATTTAACCCTTACTAAAACTAGGAGAAAAATGTGCACAAATTGTTGGCTGTGGACTTAGAATTATTTAAACCATTTTAAACTTTGCATTTTAAAATAGATTTTCTCTTAAAAAAGACACGTTAAAAAATATATATATATATATATATATATATATATATATATATATATATATATATATTTTCTCTTAAAAAAGACACGTAAAAAAAAAATATATATATATATATATATATATATATATATATATATATATATATATATATATATATATATATATATATATATATATATATATATATCATATCACAAATTAACAATAAATAAAACACCATAATCACATTTAAAATAGTTGTTGTTGGTCTTTCAGCTTTTCCCAGTTAGGGGTCGCCACAGCGGAACTCCGGTCCGCTAATGATTGGCAGTAGATTTTCACGAACACCGAGGTGCCAGCTTGACGTCCAGCCTTCAACGAAGGTATGCCCATTTATGCATGTCTTTCGAACTCCCATCCAACCGCGGGGAGGACATACAGACTCCACACAGAAGGCACTCCCCGCACTCCAGCCGAGAATCGAACAGGAGAACCTCTTGCTGTGAGGCAACAATGCTACCGCTGCACAACCGCGGATAATCACATTTAAAATAGCAAAATTGTAAAAGGGGGAATTATGAAGATGTTAAATAAGGATGCCTTTATATATTTTCTGCCTTTTTATACAATACTGGTGCAATGGATACATGTTCATTGATTGCTGATGGAAATGTGGTTGCTTGCCTAAGTTGCCAGAAAGGTTCCTTGCTATCTAACCAGGGTTTCCAGTCTCCCCTCTGGGATTTAACTGACTCTGCTTGAGTATGCCAAAAAGGAACCATTTAATACCAGCACAATCAATTGAGTCCTTATATAGAGCATTAGTGCCTTTTTTGTTAGCAATGTCATATAAATGCTCATTTATTCAGGTATTTAGTGCTTGCTCTGTCTTGCTTATATAAAAACATGTGCAGGTCTCACATTTAGCTAAATATTCTGTTCTGCATGTCATATAATTCCCTTTTTGGAAAACAACCTTTGTCTTTAAGATGTTATCTAAAATAAGTTCTGGCACTTGTATAATGTGTAAACATTTGTTGCAGCATCAGCAAGGAATGGCTCTCTCTTGATACCACTACTCATACTTAATTTGTTCTTGAGTAGTCTTTTAAAGTTAGGGGTGGTCTTTATGGTAAAGTTGGGCTCAGAACCTATTAGTTTAAATATATCTGGGTTTACTGTGAAAGTGGTCCAAATCTGTTTTAAAATATTTTTTATCTCATTGGTATATTGATTGTGTTGAATGACATATGACTTCTCATAGTATGTTATTTCATTGCTTTTTACTATTTTATATAAACCTGTACCCGATAGGGGGTTGTATTTGCCCCTCCCCCATTCTTTGTACACTTCTTCATTACTTCCATCAACTACATGTCTCGGGTATTGTCTAGCAAGGAGCATGTTTTTTTAATTTCACCAATTCTCCCAAAACATCTGTAAAATGAGAGGTCATCATGGCTACCCTTATAGCCTGCCCTTCAGTTAAACTTTTCTTTTGTGTAAAAGGGTGAGTGCTTGAGAAATGAAGATAAGAGTTACACAAAGTGTTTTTATGGTATAAATTCGATTTGAAACCATTCTCTGAGTGGGAGATAAGGGTGTCCAAATAACTAATTTCATCATTCCTTCAATTAAAAGTGAACTTAAAATAACTGGTGGTGGTGTTTAAATAATCCACAAAATACCACATCTTCACTTGTACTCTCCCACGATATAAATATATCATCCAAAAAGCATAGATACAAGTGAATGTTCTTAGAATATTCACGGCTGAACACACGCTTACACTCCCATCCAATAGCACCAAACTGGCATATACAGGGGTGCATGCCTCATCCATGGCTAGGCTCTTTATTTGCTGAAAAAATTCTTCTACAAAGTATATATAGCTGTTCTCTAAAACTATAGCCATAAGTTCTGTAACTAATTTTATCTTATTGTGGGATAGTGAGGAACAGGAATATAAAGTCTCTTCAAATAATTCAAGGGAATGGTAGACAATAGGTCAACAACATATATGGTAACAGTCAAGAGGTCTTTTTGCCAATTATCATTTTTGAAATGGCCTAAGAAATCCAATGAATCTTTAATGAGGTGTAATGTGTCCTCTACTACATGCTTCACCGATTTTCCAATCAGAACTGCAATAAAGTGTGTTTTGTAACTTTCTGCCAAAACTGTTGGCCTAAAGAGCAAATTCCTGACGTATCTGGATTTTCACAATACTGAAAATTGAACAGACAGTGGGTATAGAGATCACCAAAAATTTGTGGGCTTCTGGATCAATACATTGATTCAGTACATATTCTTCCAAACAGGAATCTAGTCTACTGTATGCTATATTGGTTTCATTTTTGATACTAGTAGATAGGTGCCTGAATTAAATAAAATATCTTGCATAGTATTAGAATAATCTTCTGTATCAAAAACAACAGCACCACCCCCCTGTCTGGTTTCATGATGTTGTTGTCTAGGCTATGTTTGTGAAGTAAATTAATTTCAGCCTTAATGAGACTGTAAGAAAATGTTATGGTACTAAAATGCATCCTATAGATATCTTCCATCACTGATTTTACAGGGTCTATGTTAAATCATTGAACTCTTAAAAAAGTGAATGATGATTTATCGAATCCATGTAAGTGAAAGCTTACAATCTCAAATGCTTAGAACAGCGATTTTTTCCAAGAGAAAACTTTGTGAGGTACTTTTGTGGCCTTTCCAGCTATTGCATGTGTCTAGTGAGGTACATGCCAAATGGGGCATTATACTCGATGACTGGCCTAATGAGGGAAGAGTAGAGAGAGATGATGACCTCTTTCTTCCTAGATGCAAAACCCTTGGTAATGAGATGTGCCACATATTGGGACTTTCTGACTGCAGTTTTAATGTGGTGGTCAAAGGAGAGGTTGCTGTCAACCTGTGTCCCCAGAGCTCTTATAACGCCTTCAGTGTTCAGTAGGCTCCCATTGATGTGATAATTAGTGGGAACTGAGTTTTTCCCAAAGGGGGTGATGACGCATTTTTTGGCATTAAGCTTAAGGCCACAGATTCAACACCAGTCATTAGTCTCAGTGAGGCCTTTCTGCAGGATGTCTATATCACTTGGGGAGTAAATAATGGCTCCCAGCTTGCAGTCGTCTGCGAACTTGGTCAGCCATAGTCCTTCTGTGTTGGCCTGGACTTCTGAGAAATAGATGCCAAACAGGAGAGGACCCAGAACCAATCCCTGTGGGACTCCACTCATGACTGGTTAACAGTCTGACTTGGAGTCCGCTACTTTCACACTGGGTTCTATCTGTGAGCCAGTTTGCAACCCACCTACTGATATAGGGGTTGATGCCTAGTTTGGTGAGTTTATAAATAATTCCTGAGTGGGGAATGGTATCAAAGCCCTTGGCCAGATAGAGGTAGGCTGTATGAACTGCCTTGCCCTCATCCACAGCTATGGTGATTGACTCAAAGAAGACAACCAGGTTGAGCAGGCATGAGCTACCTTTCACAAAACCAAATTGTATGGGATCCAGAGATGGGAGATTCCCTATATCCTTGTTAACTTGGTCCATGATGATGCACTCCATAGCATTACATATCTGACTCATCAGGCTAATGGGGCAATAATTCCCATGGTCTGTAGTCACTCCCCCTTTATGGAGAGGGATGACTGTAGCATTGCACCAATCGGTAGGGTCAAAGTTGGAGGTTAGGCTGTAATTGAACAGGGCACACAGATGTGGTGCAAGTTCATTTTGTAGTTCATGTAGAACAGATCCAGGGATATTATCGGGTCCCATGGATGCTGTATTCTTGGCCTTAGACAATGCAGCTTTAACCTGTGCTGTAGTAATGCTGGGTGCCTGGCATTCCTCCAGGATTGTGATTGGTCATTTGAGGGGGGGGTGCGAGCGGTAAACTTGGCAGTGAATCTGTCAGCCAGTATGTTGGCAATATCTGTCGGCTCTGTATAGGAGGTACCATTGTGCAGTAACTCAGAGCAAACATGGGTATTGCTGTGGAGATTCTTCATATAAGTACAGAAGGCTTTGTGGTTGTTTTTAGTGTCTGCTGCAATTCTGCCTTCATAGCTAGCTTTAGAGGTTTTGCTGAAGGATCTCAACTTTTTGTTGAGGCTAATAAGGGAGTTTTTCCAGTCTTGGGACTTCACCTTTTTCTGCAATAGTTTCTTCCTTCTGTTGTAAAGTTTATTAATGGCAGGGGCCCATCAGATTGGCTTCCTTTTTTTGGAGGAGAGCATCTTGGTTCTGTTGGGTATGGCTAGCTCCATGCATTTATGTACGTGCTCGTACAGTGCATTGATGTATGATTCAGCAGTCA
This sequence comes from Protopterus annectens, assembly GCF_019279795.1. Taxonomy (NCBI): domain Eukaryota; kingdom Metazoa; phylum Chordata; order Ceratodontiformes; family Protopteridae; genus Protopterus; species Protopterus annectens. Next base: position 357,203,742 of record NC_056734.1, on the reverse strand, counting down.
TGCATCTATTTTCCATTGACATGGGTGCCATGAAATTAGCCACCTCTGTTTTTAGGAGCCTAAAGTCAGCTTTGGAGAAGTTTTTCATGGTGGTTACCTTTACGGGGCTGTAGGTGAGATGTGGATTTCCATGGTGATTAGTTTGTGGTTGGATCTAACCAGGAAGAATTGACTATTGGTGTAGAGCAATGATTGCCCATTTTAGTAATAACCAGGTCAAGGGTGTTGTTTCCTCTAGTGGGGGTAAGAACGAGCTGGTCCAGGGCATTGGAATTGATGAATTCCTGGAAGCATTGGGCCAGTGTATTGGTGCATGAGTAGTTTTCCCAGTTGACGGAGGGGTAGTTGAAGTCACCTAGTATGAGAGTGTTGGGTTGGACCCTAATAGTTTCTAGGGTGCTTAGGAACATGGAGTGAGAGTCTTGGGACATGGTTGGGGACCTATAGCAGGCTACAACCTGAATTGCCGTCTAACCCAATGTTAGTTGTACCTGAAGTATCTCAGATGCGTCATGCTGGGCTACTAGTCTGGAGGTGTGCATATACTTTATGAATATGGAGACACCACTGCCTTTGGAGCTTCTGTCCATGTTTTGGGGCCAAAAGTTTGGAATGACTTATAGCCTGGTAGTGCAGGGGTGCTTTCTGCTGCTTTAAACCAAGTTTCTGTTACAGCACAAATGTCGATGTTCATTTTGAGGAGTGCTTCGAGCAAGTGCATCTTGAGATTTAGATTTTTAGCATTGAGCAGCATGACCCTCAGATTGAATTTATTTATAGCTCTTATGGTGGTAATTTGGTCTTTGGAACATCACCTAAAAAGGCAGTATAGGGGTGGCAAGAGCCTTAGCCAGTATCCAGAAACTCAAGGGTGACAGATGCAAGCCATCTCTGGAAAAGCAGTGAGGTCTGTGAGTCATGTCATCCCAAGCAGACAGATACTGAATCCCCTTAGAATGACACCAGAAACTTAGCCAATTGTTGAAGTCAGTCATTTTCTGTTTGTACAGCAGTATCATTCTGTGCGACTGTAGGATGCTGCTCAGGGCTAGGGTCATACCTGCCTGGGCCACATAATCTGACAGCTCCTCTATGTCTCTTTTCATGTAGTCCAGGGAGGTGTGTCTCAGGTCATTCACACCCACATGGACAGTGACAAAGTCATACTTGTACTTGTTGTTGAGTGACCTGAGTGCTTCTGTTATGTGTCGGATTCTGGCACCTGATAGACAGCTGACTGTTACCTTCTCCTTATTCAACCTACTGAGTGGGACATCCGTCTGCCTCACTATCAAGTCACCTAGGATTAGTATATTGGGCAAACTGTCTTGCCTTAGGGGCTTAGTTTGAGGGGCACACTGCATTGGTGAGCTATGTGTCTTGTGGTTTGTGCTGTGTTGTGGTGGTTGAGTGCATTTCAGCCTTGGAGGTCTCTGCTGTTTGGCTACATTTCTATTGAGAGCCTTCACAAAGGTGGTTGTGTGGTTTATGTTTTTAAGTGAGAGCTGCGATGGTGGGTGTTCTGGAGGGTTATGTGTTCCATGTGGTGTGGTGCAGGTGTTGACCTTCTCCTCTTGACCAGCTATTCTGTTCTTTTGAGAGTGCATGGCTTCCAATTTGGATATATATAAGTGCATCTCTCACCAGTCTGAGTAATGGGACGTAAGAGGAGAGGGTTGTTTGTGTACATGAGGCAGTTGCTACACTGCCTGAGAATGCCCAAGTTCACCAGGTTAATAGGAGAAAGCACAGGGAACTGATCTTTAGACATGCCAGGAGGGATGATCATTATTACTAAGTACTGGAGCTGTTTCTTTATATAGTCCTTTTACAGGAAAAATGTCATTCAAGGTGTCTGAACATATACTGAGCACTGCCAAACAATTGAGGAAAAACTAATATGTGGACCCTGAAAATTTAAGGATGAAGTATTTATGCAGATATTCTAAAATTAGAAAAAAATCAATCAGTACTTACTGAAAAATAAAGAACTAGCTTGGCAAGAATGATGAAAAGAGGGGAGTCACATGAATGGCTACTGCTTGGCTACTACTAATGCTGGTCTCAGCACAGCTTCACTCTGTTGGGATACAATACTCCTTTGCTTCTTCTCTCACCAGAAGCAAAATGTCAGCACCATTCCCAAGAAGAAAAGTTGGCCATGGCATGTTTGGTGATCCCCAGTCTTGTCCCAGATGATGCAAGGGTATGGAGGTGTGTAGCCTTTTTCTGGTAGATGCCTCGAATAGCAACCAGACCAATCAGGTATGTTAAGCACAGACACTCACTCTCCAAACAGAAAGAGTCAGGAATCAATGCACTCTGCTCCTACTCTCACCAGGATCAGAATATAAACACAGATTCCAAGCTGTCACCTATAAGGCAATTATTCAGCTTTCTGGTGATCAGCAGTCTCCAGGAAATAATGTAACTGCACTCCTTCTCTCACCAGGAGAAAACAGAAGCACTAATCCTACAATGACTACTAAGAGGCAGAATGTAGGCACTTCAATAACTGGTGGCCTTGCAGTAGATGCTTAAAGGTAAAATGAAAAAAAATGGTTTATCCTAAACACTGCAGTGTGCAGTAGAAAAGTTAGCTATGAAAGTAACTTTTACCTATCTAAAAAGTTAAGTTTTAGTGGAGAGTCACTATTTTTAAAACAGCAGGATAGATTGAAAGGAGGTAGTCACTTTTGTATTCTGGTACTATTGAATACAGTAGGATGGCCAATACATTTAAATCAATGAAAAAGGCAAAGAAACAGAAAAACAATTGGCACTTTAATAACAAGTAAAGTAAGTGCTTTCGTTAGGTATGTAATCAAACTTCTTCAGACAAAATTCAAAAGTACAATGGACCATTAAATACATTGCCTAAACAATCATGTGGTGTAAGAAATAGTCACATGTTATTCTAAAAGTAAGTCATATAATTCATTAAAGAAAGCAGATCATGATGTAAAACAAAAACATTCACATAAACGAAAACTTTTTTGTGTTGCTTCCTAATATAAACAACTATTATAAAACTATTGTTATAAACCTGAAAACTACAATTTCACAAATAATTTCACAAATAAATATACAAAAAAAAATACCATTAAAAACAATTGGAAAATAGGTAAACAATAATTAAAAAATACTAGCCATCACAAATCCCTGAACAATACTAAAATCGGGAAATGTGATAACCACAAGTGTGTTTAAAAGCAATTTTTCATCTTAATAAACTTTTAAGTTTCAGCACACTGACCAAGGAACAGATGTCATTAAGCCCAGGTAACACATAAGCCTGGCTTCTAAATTGCTAGGTTAATTCTAGCAACTCTATTTTCAAAGAAAAGCCCCCCCCCCCACATCCTTAACTACTGGGTGCAGGATAACATGTTTGGCTAAGGTGTTCTCAGTCTTCCTGTTCCTTATACTGTAAATATGTTCGTATAACCATTCTTTAAACTTTCTAAACATCTTGCTGATATAAAAACTTGGGCAGGCTTGACATTTAGCTAAATAAATCACACTGCAAGAATTTCAATTAAACCTGCCTTTTGTCTCATATCTTCGGTCATTTATACAAAGTTATTGCCCACTTCAGTATGTCTACAATAAGGGCATGCTTCACATTTAAACATCCCTTTTATTCTGGGGCTTGGTCTACCATCAAATTCCAACAAATTATTTAAATGTTGACCCCTTTTGAAAGCAAACTTAGGTTTAAAATTCTCTATACCATAAAAGGCCATGTCTGATGTAAGAAGCCCCCCAGTTCTTCATAATCTGTTTAATTCCAAGGGCATCCATACTATAAGTAGTAATAAACAAAGGAACACTAGCAAAAGGTGTATCTGCTGAATACTTCATATGCTCCTATTGGCCAGATGGTATTTGGGGGCTAGCTGGATAGTGTAAACTTGCTTTGTAAAAGCCTTGTGTCCATTTTAAAACCACTTCTTGCCTTAGGTCATCCAGTAACTCTAAGGGGTATCCCCATTTTAAAAACATGTTGACCAGGAGGTCACATTCAATTAAAAAGTCAGTCTGTGTGGAAACCATTCTAGCTACCCACACAAGCTGACCCTTCACCACTGACCTCTTTTGTTGAATCAGGTGGGCACTAGAATAGTGTAAGAAAGAATTTGAGTATGTTGCTTTTTTGAAAATTCTATCTTTATACCCTTTATTAACACAATCCTTCATTAATTCAATGTCCAAATAGGAAAATGAATCCTTACTAAATGAATGAGTGAAGTTTAAAAATTGGGTGGTGTCATTTAAAAACTGCAAAAATTCTTTAGCCTGTGTTTCCTCACCATGGAATAAAACAAAAATGTCATCCAAAAAGCGAGTATAAAATTGTACCATGTCTAAAAACAAGTTGTTAGTTAATACAAATTGTCTTTCCCAAAATGCCATGACCAAATTCGCAAAACTGGCCCCAGAAAAGGAGCCCATAGCTACCCCCTTTTTTAAAGGAAGTACTTTCCTTCAAACAGAAAATAGTTATTAGTTAAAATGATATCTAATAATTCTTCTAATAAATAAATCTCTTCATTGGTCACATTTCTGAGTCTTAACATCGAACAGACCCACTCAATCCCAACATCATGGGGAATCATGGTATATAGATCTTTCATGTCTATCGTTATTAAATTAAATTCCTCATCATATACCAAATTGTTAATATTCTCTAGAAAAGACCAAGATTCTCTACATATTTGGGGTTCCACGTAGACATATTTCTTTAAACAACTATCAATGTATTTGGCCAGAGGGTATGTGGCAGAGTTCCTACTATTCACAATAGGCCTCAAAGGTGGATTAGTCACATCTTTATGTATTTTTGGAATTCTGAATATTATGGGAATTTGCGGAGCTGTCATGGAAAATAATTATATATATATATATATATATATATATATATATATATATATATATATATATGTTAATATTGATTCTAGATTCAATAAACAAAGTAGTCACATAAATTTTAACCTGTTGCAAGCTATATTCAATTCATTCAAAGAAACAAGCTCATAGCTGTTAACATTGGGTAACATTTCAAGCATTTTACTACTGTATTCCTCTGTTTCCATGAACACAAGCCCACCCCACTTGTCTGGTTTCATAATGCGCACTCCACTCATTTTTAACAACTGCAAACCTTACCAATCATTCAAAGAAAAATTACTTAAGCCCTTAAAATTTGAATTCACTATAGAAAACATGTTTCTAACATCCAACTCACAAATTTGTTCAAATAAGGAAATAACAGGAATCAGGGGTGGATTATACACACTTGCTACCCTGAACTCAGATTAATTAAAAGATTGATCTCTTAGTAAACATTGCAAATTCAGTTTATGAGTGAATAACTTCAGGTCAATTAAAGTCCTAGCTAAATCCCCTCTTCGAGATGGCACAAAAGTCAAACCTTTGGCTAATCTATCAGCCAAGGAGATGTCCACATTCAAAACAGAATAATTAAAAATGTTGAAATCGCCCTCCATGTTTTTAACGATGTTAACATTACCAGTCTCACCTTCAAGGCTCTTAATTAAGTTATCTGGTGTAATACCACAATAGTTATTCATCTCCTCATCATTCCCCATTCCCACTGATTCTGGTGCCAATTGTTGTTCCTCCCATTCTGGTGAAAATCATGGTTGGACTCCTGTTGAAAATGTGAACGATTTGGCCTTTGTCCCCCATTTCCACTATTATTTTGGTTATTTCGGTTGTTGTTTTGATTGCGAATATGTTCGCTGCGTCTTCTTCAGCTGGAGTTCTGGCAGCAGCTACATAACTATGTTGAGCTATGCTGACATCATCATTGGCTGGGTTGTTGTCTTCATCCGTTGCTTCCAAGTTAAGGTTCCTCTGCTGTGATGTAGGTGGGGGAGGATAGGCTCTACCATTAATGTAATCTAAATTGTCATGCTCGATCTTTTTCAGTTTCACTGCCTTACACTTTGAAATATTGTCAATGCTCGAAAACCCTCGGGCATATTCATATTTATAATGGGGGAAGTCGTTATCATTCTTAATTTGCCTGCCCAGTATGTTGACTTTGTCCAATAAATAGTCCAATGTTTGCTGGTAATACTTCATTAAAAGTTCCAGCAGTTCTAAGCCCTGCTTGTCAAATAACTTTAATAAGTCCATATGAAAGGGAGAGTTAGGAATTAACCCCGTAGGGTAATGCCAAAGCCTAAGGCCCTTCGGCACTTGCTGGCTTCTGATACTCTCCATAAAATACGAAACCTCAAGCTAGAGTTTCTTTAGCTTCAGAGATTTATGATCAAAAATTTCCAAGTTTTTACCAAGGTTAAAATTTCTATTAGAAGAACCCTGCTGAATATGACACACTTCCAAATCAGGCTGTAAACTTGTAGAATATTGCAACCACTCATTCAGGGCAGGAAAGCTGGATGTTGTAATAGGTGAAGGAGATTTAACCACATCACTCTGCTGCATAGTATTCAGTGAATGAGTGTTAGTTCCTAGGTTATTGTAGTCATTTAAACCCAGACCTTCATCTGAATTCATAGTCAGCTGGTTTTTATTGTTGCCACTACTGTTAACAGGTAAAGCAGTTCTGGTACCAACCATAGCTGTTAAATTGTCCACTTTCTGAGTAAGTAATCTAACTAAATGGGTTAGCTTGCCAATATCAGAAATTTTAATAGTTGAAGGGGAGTGATTTCACAAAATGATAATTTTGTGCTTACTCACACCAGCCAGTAGAAGAGGAAATGAGATATATGGTTGAATTAATATAAGGGGCAGGCAACTAGAAAGACAGTGATGTTTAAGAACACAATAACCAGGTGGGAAAGTGAGAAAATTTTCTGTCTGACTCACAAGAGACAGAACTGTGGTCTCTTTTCAAGTTTTAATATGCAGTTAAAAGCAGAATATAAGTAAAACATGGTATAAAGAAAATGAAGCACAGTATACAAAATAGAAAAAAGCAATAAAGTAATACAAAATACAACAAATAAAAGCAAACTAACCTTTCCCTCACAGCAAACTGTAACAAAGTCTGGGTGAGCCTTTCCAGTAAACCTTGCAGCACAATATTTAAATGAACACATTCCTTTCAATATGAAATCTCTATCTGTAAACTTTTATATTTCTTTAATCTCTTTTCAAAATGGTACAACACAATTTTTTAAAGAACCAAAACTGTTCTTGTCTTTATAACAGTTAAATGTTTGACCAGCATTGTTTTGAAAGTGAAAAGTCTTATCCATGATACTTTTACATCCTGAATGTTTAAAAGTATTGTTAATACCATCAGAGATGTTATTATTGGTGGAATTTGTGTTAGGAATTGTCTAATGTACATTAAGAGGAAAGATCTAAAGTATGCAGTCTTACACTGGGACCTAAAGAGAAAAAAGTACCTGCCACTTCAGCATGAGTGTCTCTGTCCAATATCTTGACCATTACTTGTTTCACTATTGATGAAACCTCCATTTCCAATATTTTGTTTATTATTTATTATTCATATTTACTATGCCATTCTCCATTGGTTTGTTGCAAAGGTACTTCCTTACCCCTAAACACCAGTCTGTTGTGCTACAGAGGCCATAGAGGATCTAAATATGTTTTTGCCCTCTACAACTGGCAAAGATATGGATACGCCAGGTTTTCTGAAATTTCCTCTGTCATCTGGTTGTGAAAACAACTGTATAAGTCAGGTCAAATCTCCTTTTAGGGATGCAACATCTTCTTTTAACTGTGTAATCTCAGAGGTGTTTGCCCAAGAAGAGGGCAAAGCAATCTTGTGTGCCCTTGATGAAACCAAAGTGGGTTGGGTCCAGTGACTGTCTTATTTTCTCACTAACATTCTACCTTATTCTATATAACTTACATTTCTAAAATCTCCCATCAAAGAGCTGTTTAATTATCAGATCTCTATTAAAGATTATATTATGTGTATATATTTCTTAACTTACTGATGCTGTTCTTTTATTAAGCTTACATATTAGATATTTCATTCCTTGCCCGTTTGCATAAGTTTATAGGTTCATAGGTGTGTACTAGGCTAATGGCCTTGGAGCCTTTACAAACCCAGCCCATAGAATTTCCCTGAAATTGTGCCACCCGACCTTAGTTCTCAGTGCCTCTGTCGAATAGAACCACTGGAGTGATTCCCGGGGTAAATTTTCTATTTCCCATCCACTCATCAAGGTTTCTCTTGAAGAGGGCCAGTGGGGTGCTCTGTTTGGCATGTATGGGAAGTCTATTCCATAGCAAGGGCAGTCTCTGGGGTATGAACCTGTCTGTCCAGCACATTCTGTTGATTGTGATAATGAGGTTGAGGTCTCTGGAGCATGTGGTGTGGAGGGATTAGGATTTCTTTAGATGTAGCATTTCTAACAGAGCTGGGTCAGACATGGCTTTGTAAGTCAAGCAGAGATCGCCTCAAAGCAGGTGATATGAGACAGAGAATAGTTGGAGTTTATTGAGTCTGTCTATATAGGACAAATGTTTAAGGACAGATCCTTTTTGTGAGGTACTTTTGTGACCTCTCCAGTTGTTGCATGTTGTGTCTAGTGAGGTACATGCCAAATGGGGCATTGTATTCGATGACTGGCCTAATGAGGGAAGAGTAAAGGGAGACAATGACCTCTTTCTTCCTGGATGCAAAACCCTTAGTAATGAGATGTGTCACATAGAAGGACTTTCTGACCACAGTGGCAGTGTGGTGGTCAAAAGGAAGGTTGCTGTCAACTTGTGTTCCCAGATCTCTTATAACACCTTCTGTGTTCAGTGGACTACCATTGATGTGATAGTTCACGGGAACTATGTTTTTCCCAAAGGGGATGATGACACATTTTTGGCATTGAGCTTAAGTCCATGGTTTTGACAAGAGTTGTTGGTCTTCGTGAGGCCTTTCTGTAAGATGTCAACATCACTTGGGAAGTTAATAATGACTCCCAACTTGCAATCGTCTGTGAACTTTGTCAGCCAGAGTCCCTTTGCATTGGACTGGACTTCTGAGAAGTAGATACCAAACAGAAGAGGACCCAGGACTGATCCCTGTGGGACTCCACTCATGACTGGTTGGCAGTCTGACTTGGATCAGCTACTTTCACACTGTGGGTTCTATGTGTGAGTCAGTTTGCAACCCACCTAGTAATATAGGGGTTGATGCCTAGCGTAGTGAGTTTTTCTATAATTCATGAGTGGGGAATGGTATCAAAGGCCTTGGACAGATCAAGGTAGGCTGTATGAACCACCTTGCCTTCATCTACAGCTCTGGTGAGTGACTCAAAGAAGTCAACCAAGTTGAGCAGGCATGATCTACCCTTCACAAAACCAAACTGTGTGGGATCCAGAGTTTGGAGATTCCCTATATCCTTGTTTATTAGGTCCATTATGATAAGTTCCATAGCTTTGCATATCAGACTTGTCAGGCTAATGGGGTGATAGTTCCAAGGGTCTGTAGTTGCTCTTCCTTTGTGGAGAGGAATGACTATAGCAGTGTGCCATTCGGTAGGGACAAAGCCTGAGGTGAGGCTGTGATTGAACTGGGCACACTGATGAGGTGCCAGTTCACTCTGTAGTTCATGTAGAACACAGCCAGGGATATTGTCAGGTCCCATAGAAGCTGTATTGTTGGCCTTGGACAGTGCTGTTTTAACCTGTGCAGCAGTAATACTGGATGCCTGGCAATCTACTGGTATTGTGATTGGTCCTTTGGAGGGGGTGGGGTAAAGCTGGCACTGAATCTGTCAACCAGTATATTGGCGATATCTGTTGGTTCAATATAGGAAGTACCATTGTGCAGTAACTCGGAGCAAATCTGGGTATTGCCATGGAGGTTCTTTACATAACTATAGAAGGCCTTGTGGTTGTCTTTACTATCTGCTGCAATTCTGTTTTCATAGCTAGCTTTAGAGGATTTGATGACGGATCTCAACTTTTTGTTGAGGCTGATAAGGGAGTTTTTCCAGTCTTGGGACTTCACTTTATTCCACATCAGTTTCTTTCTTCTCCTGTAGAGTTTGTTTATGGCAGGGGACCAGCAGATTGGCTTCCTTTTTTGGTGGTGAGCATCTTGGTTCTATTGGGTATGGTGAGATCCATGCATTTGTGTACCTGTTCATACAATGCATTAGTGTATGATTTGGTGGTCATGGAACTATTCTCCATTTGCATGGGTGCTGTGAAGTTAGCCACCTCTGTTCTTAGGAGCCCAAAGTTAGATTTGAAGAAGTTTTTCATGGTGGTTACCTTTGCAGGGGGTGGGGGTGGGAGGGATGTGGATTTCCAAGGTGATTAGTTTGTGGTCGGATCTAACCAGGGAGGAGTTGACTATTGATGTAGAGCAATGGTTGCCCATGTTAGTAATGACCAGGTCAAGGATGTTGCTACCTCTACTGGGGGTAAGCACAAGCTGGTCCAGGGCATTGGAATTAATGAATTCCAGGAAACATTGGGCAAGTATATTTGTACATGAATAGTTTTCCCAGTTAATGGAGGGGTAGTTGATGTCACCCAGTATGAGTGTGTTAGGTTGGACCCTAATATTCTTCAGAGTGCTTAGGAATGTGGAGCAAGTGTCTTGGGACATGGTTGGGGACCTATAACAGGGTGTGACCTGAATCGCTGTCTTACCCAATGTAAGCTGCACCTGAAGTATCTCTGATGCATTATGTTGGGCTACTAGTCTGGAGGTGTGCACATCCTTTATGAATATGGAAACACCACCACCTTTGGAGCTTCGGTCCAAGTACTGGGGACGAAAGGTGTGGAATGAGTTATAGCCTGGCAGTGCAGGGGTGCTTTCTGCTGCCTTGAACCAGGTCTCTGTTACAGCACAAATGTCAATGCTCTCCATTTTAAGGAGTGCTTTGAGCGAGTGTATTTTGAGATTTAGACTTCTAGCATTGACCAGCATGACCCTCAGATTGCATTTGTTTGTAGCTGTTACAGTGGTAATTTGGTCTTTGGAATACCACCGAAAAAAAGGCACTATAGGGGTGGGAAGAGCCTTGGCCAGTATCCGGAAGCTCAGGGGTTACAGATGCAGGCCATCTATGGTAAAGCATCAAGGTCTCTCAATCATGTCATCCCAGGCAGACAAATACTGGATCCCCTTAGAATGACACCAGAAACTTAGCCAGTTGTTGAAATCAATCATTTTCTGCTTGTGCTGTGGTAACATTCTGGGTGATGGTAGAATGCTGTTCAGGGCTAGGGTCATACCCACCTGGGCTACATAATCCGAGAGCACCTTCATGTCTCTTTTCATGTAGTCCAGGGAGGTACGTCTCAGGTAATGCAGATTATTCATAAGATGTTTACTCTTATTAATTCTTGTATTACAAGCAATCTTGACTATATATAAAAGTATTTCTGCTTGTTTAATTTGAATGTGTGTGTTTTTAGCCATTGTGAACTGCTGTTCTGATTTAAGCCTCACATCCTGACATTAGAATTTGATTACAGCATGTGAAAAATGACACCTCACAGCATGCAGCAGCTGCTAATTTCCTCTGTATTTTTCCCATTTTTCTTAATTCTTTTAAACTATTCTAATCAGTAATAAACATCTTACTTTATTTCTTTCCATTAATATCAACAGTTAGAGTTAATAACACTATAGCATAAGTTATTAACATTCAGCAAAATGTAAGAAAATTATATATCAGCAGTAGCTCAATATAAAACATTACTATAGGTTTTGTTTTACTAATTCTTCAGTTCTAAGAAAAGAAAAAATATGCTATTTTGAGTAGATTTCTTATAAATATACTTGGAAAAAAAAAGAAAGAAAAATAAAGTTCCTTTCTATTTTCACAGACATCAGTGATAAACTGTGACATAGATTTTCTTCAGAACAGCTCAAGGCAAGAAGCAAGGCAAGCAAGAAACCAGCATTCTGACACAACTGGAACATTCTTTTGTTCTCAAGCTTTCGTTAAGTGTTACTTACTTCATAAATGACCTGTGAAAATAATGTATTACACAGTAAAATGATAAAGTCACCAGCACATTAACACTTTTAGTTAACATATTGCTTACATCTAACATTCAGTTAACCTAGCAATGCACAAACTAAGCAAAGTTAAACAAATAAAATAAAATTCTCAACTAATATAGTCTTAAAATTACCAGTTCTGTTGCTTATAATTTTAATTACATTTTCTTACAGGAAGTATTTGTTTAACATTTAGAAATACAGTCATAAGTTTAGTTAAATGAAATATATTTAGTCTTTCACATTAAATATAGTAGAACAGTAAAATTAACCATTTATATTCCTTACCATGAAAAATGTTTTAGCTTAAAATATAAACATATAGTTACATATGCTTTGAAGCTTAAAGTCCAGTACAAACCTTTTACTTAAAGGGCAGATCTATTGGTTCAGAAAATAAAAGTCCTTCAATCAGAGAATAAAAGTCACTTGTTTTTAAGCTTTTTAATTTTAGAAGAGTTTTCCATGAATTCAACTCACTCTCTGTTTTGAGGGACATACTGATCCACTCCATTTCTTCAGTATTATAAAAGTGGATGCCTCCTCCAACCTGTCAAATATTTTAGTTCGTTCAGATGGAAATAATTTGATCTCTGCAGGAAACACCAAAGTGGCTTTAATATTTTTTTAATTTCCTTGATCAATGGTAAGCAAAATTTTATTTTGCTCAATACTTTACTGGAGTAATCATTGTCAAATTTGACTACGTGTTTACCTATTTTAATAGGTAGGCTGGACCATACTCTTTTTAATATTTGATCTTTTTCTAAGGTAGACATAAACTTAGCTATAATTGAATTTGATGATGAGATTTCCTTTTTCAGAGGTGCTCTCAGGAATCTATGTGCCCTTTCAATTCCAAAAGATAAAGTTTCAGACAGATTTAATGTTTTATATAGCCAGGTTGTTAAGAAGTTTATTATATTCTCTCACTAATATTTTTCAGGTATATCAGAAATTCTAATGTTATTTCATTTCAGTCTATTTTCTAAATCATCAAGTTTATCTACAAGCCAGTTATTTTGTTTTAAAAGAAATTCAGTCTAGAACTCAGCTTCAGTTATTCTTCCATCATTATCATTTAAAGTTTCTTCCAAACTGCTGATTTGTGTACTTTGTTTCATAAGAATTTCTAAATGTTCCATCTTCTTTCTGGACTCTTCTTTGAAACTTTCTATTTTGGTTTCCAGTTTGTCTGTTTTAAGTAATACATCCTGTACACTAGATATTAGTGACTGTATGTCTTTTTTAACAAGAAATACTAAGTACCATTTTTTGAGTGGCTCATGCTGAAATCTCTTCTCTTTTAACCAAGCAGTTGATCTTCTGACAGAAAAATTACAGCTTTTGAAGAATGTGATTCTATAAATGTTTTCTGTGACTATTAATGAATATCTCCAAATTTAAATTTTTTGATAACATTTTCTGTCAGAGGAAGGTTTTTAGTCACAGAACTTTCACTGGTTGCTGCTCTCAGTTAGCCATCTTGGCCATGCCCCCTTGATGGGCTGATTTTGAGAGACTGACTTTATTCATGCGCATAGAAACCTTTGAGATATTAAATTGTCATGTTTCTTAGTATGCTTGACATTTTTTATTGTGGCTGTTTGTCCTCTTGTGTTCAACTCACTTGGAGGGTAGTCTAAGGGTTTCAATAAAGGAGTCCTTTAATTGTCTGTTTGTTGTCATTGGTCCCCTCCTCCTAAGAAGACAGTTAAGATACAGAGAAGACATAGAGATAGTATTTACCTATGAGATGTCTAAACCCTGAAATCCTACAGTCTTGTTTATAAGGAGTCTCTGTACATTCTCCAGCTGCACAAGATAATGTTTCATATTACAGAACAGAGCAGAGTATTCTATACTTGTTTTGACAAAAGCTATATAAAGGAGGGCAGTTGCCTCTCTGGCATGGCTTTTAATACCATTCAGGATGAGGTGGGTAGCTCAATATGCTCTGCAGATAATAGCAGATATATGTGTATCAAATGAAGGCTCATTATCTTTAAAGACTCTAGGGTATTTTATCATTTTTTTAACATTCAGTTGGTACCCTGTCACTAGTGTATTAAGCTGTTGGACATTTGCCAAATGTCATAACACTGCACTGTTTGACACTGAAGGTATGGAAATTTCTGTTGTGCTCTTTCTATGTAATGCTATATGCTATATAGTGCAAGGCAATGTTACCAGGGTTAAGGATAGTGCTGCTTCCAAGTTTAGAATCATTTGCATATAGTAAACAAAGGTTTTGGCATCTGATTAAAAGATGCCACAAAGAACTGCTCCAGGACAAAGCTTTGAAGGACTACACTTGTGACATGGGATGGTGAAGCTAGAAGTTTTCTAGTCTGCCAGTTATACAGTATATGACCAAGGAGTCCGTTTTTTACTCGAGGTATTAGTGATCTCTGAGTTTAACTTTGATTTCTTCACTTGATATAATGTTACGCTTTAGTCAAATAAGGATGAGGCACATGGATAGATAGAACTTCATCCACTGTGGCAGATAAATTCTTAAAAACATTTTGAGGTCACGCAAACAAGATCTACCTTTTAGGAAACTGTGCTGGGTTAGGTCATGGAGAAGGAGGCTTCTCATTCATATCTGAATAAGATCCATGATGATTTTCTCCATCAGCTTGCACAATATCTTGTCAGACTAAGAGGTTTGCAATTACTGGAATCTGTGGAAGAGCCTATCTTCTGGATTGGGATGACAATCCAGGTATCAGGAATGTAGTTTTTAATACTTCATTAAGGATATTCACAAAGTGATATATTAGGCTATTTTGATTACACAATTTACACTTCCTTGTGTCTTATTTGTTTCGTTGAAATAGGTGTTTCTTACATTACTTAATGCAAATACCTTTTTATCATAAGTTCAAGTGGGATCATCCTGAAGGGCACTCTGTGGTCTAACATTTGCTCCGAATATGTATATTAGTGTACTAGCATTATTTGTTGGGACAGTTATAGTGAAACAATTTTGTTGTAGCACACTACATCCTTATTTCTTTTTTTTTCATTTCATTTGTTGTAGAAGACCTTACTGTTGTCATTCATTTTGATTGAAAGTTTTACCTCAAATAAAGTGTTGCCTTTTTATTTGTATTGAGTTTTCTTTTTGGTGGGGTTAATATTAACCTTATGTGTGAAGTTGACAGGCTTTGTGTGCTTGTTTTCTTCTAGTTTAATAATTCAGTTTTCTAACTGTACCATTTATGTTTATTGCCAAATGTTTCACTATATTTGTCCATAATGGGAATGAATTTACCATGCAGTTATTTATATTCTTGTAAGAGGCTATGAATAATTCTCTAGCAGGTTGGTGGCATATACAGTCCCACTTCACTGGCATAAAATGATTGTTTAGGACACAATGGCTGTCAAAAACCAAACCACAATCCAAAAATCGGCCTCGGTTGCAACAAGATGATGAAAGATAAAACATTTTTAAATACGCAACTAAGAAGTGCTTACAGAAAGAACTTTAATTTAACAAATAAAAATAAAAATAAATCAGATACATCCAGTGAATCAAGCGCTTTCGTCTCCAACCATTTGGAGACTTTATCAAGAAAGAGCATGCCCCAACTGACAGCAAATTTATAATATAAAGTTAATTACTGAACCAATCAACATCCAGGGTTCATGAATAATTCATGAGCAATGACTATTCCTACAATTTATATCTAATAATGTCAGATAATCACACATAAAACATTCATCATCCTAAATATTACCCACTATAATACATATAAATACATAACTATAAAATACATTATTAAAATAAAATTGAATATGTGTAAATAAAATCTAATAAAACCTCAACATTTCCTATATGTTGTACACTTTAAATAACCCTAATATATTGTAATATAAATGAATAAATACATGTATAAATAAATACATAATAGATACAGTATAAAATTCACCAATGTATATATATATATATATATATATATATATATATATATATATATATATATATATATATATATATATATATATATATATAAAACATAAAATGAATGCATATGTTTCAACTATTAAAAATTACAAGAACCTTTCTTTAAAAGCATCATCTGTCTAAAGCTTTTAATCTTAAAAAGCAAGTAATTGCAACAGATTCATTTAAGCCTGGCCATTGAGTTGCATTCGTTTTCAACTGCCATATGGCCTCACTTTTCTACAAATATAAAGTCCAAGGTCCACCTCTTAGGTCTAGTTCAATAACTTCAATAACAGTGAATTTAAAATCATGTCCGGGCCATTCCATACAATGTTTTGCAAGGGCATTGGTTTCTTTTTGCAGTCTGATGTCCCTCAAATGTTCATAAATATGGTTTTTAAGTTTCCTTTCTGTCTTTCCAATATAAAAACAAGCACATTTGGAACAGAAAGCACAATAAATCACCTTCTCGGTATAACAGCTGCACTTTTTTTGTAACTAGACCTTTATACCATTTATGTTAAATTTTGATCCTTCCTTAATATGTTGGCAATAATTGCATGTCCCACACTTCTTCATATGGCCCCCATTCCGAATCTGGTAACTCCTTTCAAAGATGTTCTTTAAGGTTTGTCCCTTTCTATATACCACAATAGGCTTCTCACTTATGCATTGTCTAATGTCATTGCCTGAGGTCAAAATTATCCAATTTTTATCCAAAATCCTGAACATTTCTTTACTGTCAAGATTATAAGAAGTGATAAAAGCTGAACGAAACTTCCCATTTGCTTGCACTTGTTCAACAGGTGTCATAACAATCACATTAACATTGCTGTCCATATTAACGGAACCAACATTCAAATTTAAAACCATATAACTGTTCCCTTCATTGCCAGAGTGCACCATCTCTGAATTCAATATAGCATGATAAAACCCTCTCTCTCTCTTATTAACTACTTCCAACATTGAGGTGTTAATTAAGTCCAATGGGTATTCTCTTTTAAGAAACATATCTTTCAACAGTTCACATTCATCCAAAAAAGAGTCAAAACTAGACACCATCCGAGCAGCTCTAACAAACTGTCCATTAACAACTGCTCTTTTTTGTTTGAAGGGATGGCTACTTTCAAAATGTAAAAAACTGTTTGAATACGTTTTCTTCCTATAAATACATGACTCAAAATTCCTTAAGACTGTATGTTTTGTCAGTTTAACATCCAAATATGAGATTTCATTGGGATCGATATTATGGGTGAACCTTAAAAAGGCTGTTGAATTATTCATGTGAGTTAAAAATTCATTAATCATCTCACTTGATCCATCCCAAAATATAAAAATATCATCCAAAAATCTCACATACATTTTACAATATTGATAATAAACTGAATTAATAACAAACTTTTTCTCCCATTGTAGCATCACCAAATTAGAGTACAAACCACCACATGGAGAACCCATAGCAACACCAACTGCTTGGATAAAAAATTCACTATTAAAAAATATACAGTTATTTTTCAACACAAGTTCAAATAGTTGTTCGTATACATTAATATTTGGTTGTGATACTCCTTTTTCCACTAAATAGTCACATGCCCATTCAATACCAGTATCATGGGGTATTGAGGTGTACAAATCCTTCACATCAATGGTGATGAATACACCTGTCTCACTGTATTCTTAATTATTAACCCTATCTAAAAAATCCCATGAATCCTAACAAATAATAATTTCCTCACTAACAAAACATTTCAAATTAATATCCAAGTATTTTGCTATGGGATAAGTGATAGAACCACGCCCATTCACTATAGGGCGCATAGGTGGATCAACCATATTCTTGTGTAGTTTTGGTAATCCAAATATACAAGGAGTTTTTGGATGGTGCACTGACAGGTAATTGTACTCATCTATAGAAACCGAGCCTTCAATAAAGAGGTCCATTAATTCATTTTTAACTTTGTTATAAATACCATTTAACTCATTAATAGAGATTTTTCTATATGCACCACTCAAGAGAATATTGTTTCTCCTTGTGTTATAATCATCTAGGTTCATAATGACAATACCACCACCTTTATCTGGTTTTATAATCCGCACATCTCTATTAGACCTAAGTTTGTTTAGACCATCCATCTCACTTTTACTTAAGTTAGGTGAGCGTGCATTTCTGTGCATATTTCTAACATCTATTTCACACATTTTATCAAACATCGCTAATGCAGGGTGTAGGGGTGGGTTGAACGTACTTGAAATGTGCAAAGGGTTACTTACATATTCAACAGATTTAAAAAGGACATTTAAATTCAGCTTTCTAACAAAATGTCTGATATCAATTAATGAATGTGCAATGTTAACATTTTTGGCTGGGATAAATGATAAACCTCTAGAAAATAAATCACAATCATTAACATCAAAAATACATGAAGAAAAATTGTATACATTAAAATCATTTCTAGAATTTTTTAAAATAACACAATTATTCAACATATGCTCATTCGAATTCAATTTCATTCCCGATATACCCCCTCTGATAATACATTTTTCCCCCTCGACCCCTGTTTGCAGGAAAAGTCCCTTGATTCTGCACATTCTGGTTGTTTCTGTCTCTCAGTCTTTCTGATCTCCTCAGTGGGGGAAAGTTGTCTTGATCTAAAAAATGTTCATCATTATTCCCAGAGGCTCAATCATTATAGTTATGGTTCTCCATATTCCAAGCCTGTGACCGAGTTGGGTGGGGATAAGCTGTGTTTGAGCAATATTGAGCCCTATCCCTCTCTATTTTATTCATCTTCCTAGCTTTAATTGAAACCATTTGTTGTTCAATAGATTTAAATATTCTGTTGTAGTCAAAAATATTGTTGTCATGAGCCACATCTTGCACAATCCTGTTGTCTAGTTCAGTTGCATCTTTTATTAAATATTTAAAAATTAGTTCATTATGTTTGATAACTAGCTCCATGTACTCGAAGCCATGTCTATCAAACATACTAATCAAATCCTTATGGAAGCATGAACCAGCTATTAGCCCTGTGGGAAAGCGCCACATGCGCCACAATTTTGTTGTCACACACTACATCCTTATTTCTTTTTTTTCATTTCATTTGTTGTAGAAGACCTTACTGCTGTCATCCATTTTGATTGAAAGTTTTACCTCAAATAAAGTGTTGCCTTTTTATTTGTATTGAGTTTTCTTTTTGGTGGGGTTAATATTAACCTTATGTGTGAAGTTGACAGGCTTTGTGTGCTTGTTTTCTTCTAGTTTAATAATTCAGTTTTCTAACTGTACCATTTATGTTTATTGCCAAATGTTTCACTATATTTATCCATAATGGGAATGAATTTACCATGCAGTTATTTATATTCTTGTAAGATGCTATGAATAATTCTCTAGCAGGTTGGTGGCATATACAGTCCCACTTCACTGGCATAAAATGATTGTTTAGGACACAATGGCTGCCATTGGAAAAATCCTTAAACATGCAGTCATTTTTGATAGAATTTGTTTGGTGTATGTAAGGGATATCACACTATTTGTGATCAGTAGAAAAAGGGATTAGGGCAAAGTTTATCTCAGAATCACATGTGATGTTTACCTTAATGATATCCAGGATGTTTTTTCTTCTTCTTCGTAAATTTGCAACTTGAATGAAATTTTCAAGGTGTATAAAATATAGTAGATCAGTCAGAGTTATTGGTTGATGCACGGCTCTCCCTGTGTCTTCTTCTTCTTCTTCTTCTTTTCTTTCGGTTAGGTCGCTTAGCGGATCACCTTGTCCGCACATTAATTGGCAGTGGAGTTTTACGGTGTCGAGTTGCCAGCCCGCGCCCAACCTTCCACAGAAGGCACACTCACGCACACCTAGGGCCAATTTAGAGTGTCCAATCCACCTGCAGCATGTCTTTGGGATGTGGGAGGAAACCGAGCACCTGGAGAAAACCCACGAGGGAGGACATGCAGACTCAAACAGAAGGCACCCCAGCCGAGGATCGAACGGAGAACCTCTTGCTGCTGTTAACCACTGCACCACCGTGGCCGCCCTATGGCTCTCCCTGTGTATGGTGTGATAATTTAGGTCACTAAGTAGTAAAATATCTTTCCACTATAGGAAGTCCACTATTGGAAGGGATTTCAATTTTCAAGGAATTGGTCATGTTCCTGAGATGACAATGAGATATGTTGTAAAATAATTATTTTACAACATTTTGCAACTTAGCTGCAACATATTATATGCCCATGATTCTATAACTCTACTTTTGAAGGACTAACCTATGAATGTGATATACATCCTCCTTGACCAGTGGGCCAAGCTAACTAGAAAGGGTTGTAACTTGGTATTTGAGGAGTCCAGATGGTCCTTGAACCTATAGTTAGGACATGATAATTGATGTCCTACTTTCACAGTATTTTTATTTGTGGATTTTTCATTGCAAAGACCATTAAGTTGACCCTGTCTCAAAGGACATCAGAGGGAAGAAAAGAGTCTATTTAGTGCTTTATCCCTTTTGAAGAGGTCTTGCCCATCCCTTGCAATGTGGTCCTTGGTAAACATTTCCTGTTGAGCAGCAAGACAATGAATTTCCCTCAGTTGACACTATGATCTGAAAGAACCACTAGCAGAGACCAATCAAATGTAAGTCATACATTTTAAATATAAAAATATTAACCTCCTTGGGAGATGGATGAAATCTGGTTTCTGTTTTTGAGCAGTGGCTTTTGGCTACCAGAATCAATAAAATAGGTATCATCTGCACGTCTGGCCCAGTGTTTTCCCAATAGTCACTATACCAGCCATAGTGATTTTAATAGTACTTTTCCAGTCCAGATTCAATCAGTCATTAATTAGCCTGCTTTTCAAATTCTTCCAAACTAAAGTAATCTGACAAAACATGCTTTGAGTTATTAAGAGCTTGGACAGCATGCATCCAAAATGTACTATCAGAACAAGGATAAATTCTGATAGGTTTGGTTACAGTATACGAATATTTGTGCAAGCATTTCTAGGCAAAGATATATTTGTGGCTTACTTTTGTACAAAGCAGAAATTTTCCATTTCAAACCAGCAATCAATGTAGTTTTTACTCTCTCCTTTTCACTAATACTCTGGATATGTATATTTTGCTGAGTAACAATAACTTCTATGTTATTCTGTTAGTTTCCTTGCCTTACCTCTGGTACACATTTAACCAAATGTGTCTGTTTAATTCATCTGCTGCTGTTCTCTAAATTTAATTAAATTCAGTTTTCAGAACTTCATAAAACAGTATGCACTCAGAGAGGAAGTCACCTCTAGCCTATCTGAATTTTGCATCACAATTGTTCCCGTAAGACATCCCCTGTTTTGCAGTTATTGATGCTTGTCAAGCTATGTTTCAATGTCTTAAACATAAAGTTCAGTCTTTAAAAATGGATTATGTTTATTATAATTTGCAGTCTATAATGTTGTCATTCCGATTTGACACTAAAGTAAATGTAGGGGCATTAGATGTCAAAGAAACAGACTGCACTCTCTGTGTAGACCAAAATGAAAGAAGCATGTCTCCCCCTACTACTATCTGCACTCCTAGAAGTGATTTATAAGCCTATAAAGGAACTATTTGAACTGTTTAACTCTCCGGTAAAAAGACAGATCTGGGAGACCCAGGATGCATATATACCAATGCAAACTTTGTTTGTTTTCCTCTGCCAAATAAAATCTAAAATCAACATATTATTTGCTTTAAAACATTTGTGGGGGGGGGGGGTCTGCTAGAATTATCTGAAAGTCATGCAAAGCATATATCTATAGTGTCTGAATAATTTAGTCTGGCTGCAAAAGGAGATTCCGTCTTCACAAAAACACCAGCATAGAGTATAAAACTTCTAAAGACTTTCTGGGATAGTCCATATACTAGCATATTTCACTGTATCATAGGTCCGTGACTAAGAACAGTCATTAACTGAAGACAGCAAAGAAACAGACTTAAAGCTGATAGCAAACATCTTTGTTTTATTAATTCTACAACCAGAATATCTACCACAGATATCCACGAGTACAAAAAAATTATTAAGTCCTGCTCAGGATCAACCTGGAATGCATACCCTTGGCAAAAATAGTGTAGCGTCCCTTTTAGTCCACACATAACTCCTTTATTTCAGAATTGCTGAGTCAGTCTGTCAGTGACTCTTGGCTAATTTTGTAAAGGGTAGGTGAGACAAGGCGACCTTAACCTGTACCACCTCTACAACCAAAGGGTTTAGAAAGTCTCACATCATCTTAAGTTTCAGTTTAGAGTTGATATACATAGCCAGTATTAGATCTGCAAAGTCTCTAGGTATAGGGCATTTTCTTAAAACTGATAAAAAGAGTAGGGTTAACCTACTTTGTCAAATGCTTTTTGGCATCCACAGAAATCACTACTGATGGTCTAGATAACGTCTTTGTTTTCAGAAACAGCACTAAGGACTTACCAGTATTAGCAAAAGTTTACTTGCCAAGGATAAATCCACGTTGGTCATCCTGAAGTAGGTTAGGTAGCAGAAGATTCAATATGTATTCCAGTATTGATATAAAAAGTTATAATCAAAGTCATGAATAGAAATGGGTCTCACTAAAGTAGAGTAAGATGAAGCGTCACCTCCCCTCTGGAATTATAAAAAAATCACACCAACTTTTCAGGAAAACAGGAGCATTTTAGCTATAAGAACTTCATTGAAATGGTATAGCCTGGTTTTAAAAATAATGTCATCCTCTAGTATATACAGATCTAAGGCTAGACAATTAATTAATTTTATTTATTTATTTGACCTTGTGTACTGGGAAAGTCCAACTGGGCAAAGCCACTTTTCAGCAGAGACCAGAGGAGAAAAGCACATTAATATATATATATATATATATATATATATATATATATATATATATATATGGGTTCCATGCACTGGATCGAATTTTCACTAATTCGAAATAGTGCATGGAATGCTCACTGCAGTGAAAGTGCACTTAATTGAAAGTGCACTTACGCGAAGTTCAGTACAACGAACGGGTGTTGTACTGAACTTCCGTGCAGTACTCATGAACCTTAGGGTTAGGGCATGGGTCATAGTGGGCTATCCCCTTACCATGACCTGTGCCCTAACCCTAAGTTACATGACAACTGCAGTGCAGTGAAGGACATAGCAATGTCCTCCACTATGGTGCGATAGTTACGAAACTTAGGGTTAGGGCATGGGTTAGGCTAAGGGGATAGCTTTACTAACTATCCCCTTACCCTAACCTGTGCCCTAACCCTAAGGTCAGTGACTATTGCACCATAGTGGAGGACATAGCTTGTTTTTTATGTCCTCCACTGTGCTGTGGTGTTTTCGGTGAAGCGCACTTATGCAAAAGTTCACTTTCGTTAAAGTGAACTTTCGCAGAAGTGAGGCTTCCTATTACAAGTTCGAAGTAGTGAACTTTCGTTCTTGTAATAGGAATCCATATATATATATATATATATATATATATATATATATATATATATATATATACATATCTATATATATATATATATATATATATATATATATATATATATATATATATATATATATATATATACACACACACACACACACACACACACACACACACACACACACACGGGATCCATTTACTACAACAAATTTACGTTTCAATGAAATGTAAATTCACGAGTGCACTTCCACGAAAGTACATTTTGTCGAAAATGCACTTTTGCTTGATGATAAAAATAAAAGAAAGAAAACAAAAAAGAAGTAATAAAATCATGCAGTTTGCATGTAATCTTAGTTGTACATCAACGTTTAGTGTTGATGTACAACTAAGCAAACTAGTGCTGACATTGTGGTACAGTGGGGATTAGGGTATATTCCCTTTTCCCCACTGTAGTGTAATCTTGGAGTGAGAATATTAAAGTAGGGGGGTGGGGGGTGAAGCCCCCACCTGCAAAAGATGTTTTTTGTGTGTTTTTTGTTTGGGTTAGCCGATCCGGCGAGTATACTTCAGCGAAAATGCAGTTTCGTTGAAGAGCACTTTCACTGAAGTGGGGATCTGCTTTTCTTTTTCGAACAAGTGTAATTTCGAAGAAGGAAAGTAGATCCATATACACACACGCACACACACACACACACACACACACACACACACACACACACATATATGTGTGTGTGTGTGTGTGTGTGTGTGTGTGTGTGTGTGTGTGTGTGTGTGTGTGTGTGAGTGTGTATTTTTATACATATTTAAATAAGCTGTCAGTACAAATATAGAGTAACACTCAGGATTATACAAATTAACAGACGATTCATATTACATACACTGTATAGTATTTACAACATATTAAACTCATATCTATAGAACAAACAGTGTACAGCACTTATAACTCACACATCAATGAATCATTCAGCAGTTTTACAAGGTATTTACACACTCTCATTGCAATATTAGCACACAGACGGCAGGTAAGGCATACACATATTCTTATCCAATCAGTTAGATTCTCTAGAAACCTGTAGCCAAGAGATCACTATAGTAAACATTTGAGAATTCAGTGCTGTTTGTTTGATTTAATTTTATGAATTAGTGAATTAGCTATGAGATAGTACAAAGACAATACTATTACATTGAAAAGTATGATTTCATTCGGAGGTATTCAAAGCCTCTGGTTTTGGCTGAGCTTAGCGATAACCCGAGAAGAGTGGCGCTATGTTGTTATGCAAATAAGGTCAGCAAAGGTCATTCACACTGAGTATGAAAACACAGAGGTGTTTTGATAAACACACCTCTCTACAGCAAAAGTGTAAAACACTTAAGGGTCAAATTAAAGAAGGATGTAAAGATGAAAGGAACATTTCCTTTTGGAAACTGCAACTGATGTGGGCATACAGTTAATAGTTTTGAAAAAAAAAATACAGAAAAAAGTATACAGCTCAGGATAATTGAGGGGAGATACTGTTTTATTGTGCTTGATTTTATTCTCTTTTTGAGTCAGTAAAGGTATTTTTACATCTTCCATCCTGTTTTTTTGTGTGGATTCCTGTTTTTTTTTTTGTTGTGTGGTTGAATTGATATTAAGAAGAATGCTGTTACCTGGATAAGTCTCCATAAACATTATCGCATTACTTTGATTTATAGAGATAAATATAAAAGGGCCTCATTTGCATATAAAACACGCAAAGAACTGTGAACTCATGACAAATTACTTGGAGATTACTGGAATTATGTGGTATATTAGTTAGTAAGCCATGGACTGTTTAAAGGAAGGAAACATAATAGAAATATGGCACATTAATATGAAGCAGCTTGAAATGAGGAAAGATTATTGTGTTCACTTTAAGAAATGTATGTGTTCATATGATGGGAATATTATATTACTGCCATTTGTAAATAGGAAATCATTACAGCAGCACTAGAAATGATAAGTTATCACTGAGGAAATGTATTTGTAGGTACATAGTTTCATTGGAGATTGCTAGTCTAATGGCTCAAGAGCACTTACAAGCCTAGCCAGTTTTGCCCAGATTTTACATAGGTTCATAGGTTCATAGGTTCATAGGTTTATACTAGGCTATCTGCCCTAAGGCATTTATAAGCCTAGCCCAAATTTTGTCCTTATATGAAAAAATACTGTGCCCATTAGTTTGTTGTGCCTCTGTCCAGCAGTGACACAGAGATGATTAAACCTACGATCTCACATCCACAGGTCTAGATTTCTCTTGAACAGAGTCAGCGAGGTGCTCTGCCTCACATGGACCGGGATTTTATTCCACAGCATAGGGAGTCTCTGAGTGATAAATCTATCCCTCCAGCACGTCCTATTTATATCCGTGCTAAGGTTTAAGTCACTTGCTCTAGTGGTTTTGGTGGATTTGGATTTTTGAGGTGGAGCATGTCCATTAATTCCGGTTGGACATGGCCTTGTATGTCAGGCACATGTCACCTCTGAGCAGACAGTATGCGACTGAATAGAGCTGGAGTTTCTTCAATCTGGCAGCATATGACAGATTTTGGAGTCCCTTTATCCTTTTTGTGAGGAACTTTTGGGGTCTCTCCAATTGCTGCAGATGTCATCATTGGTCTGATAAGTGAAGAGTACAGGGGAACAATGACTTCACTAGATCTGGATGTGAATCCCTTCATGATCAGGTGGGCAATGTAGAAGGTCTAGCTTTAACCACTTTAGCAACGTGAGTGTCAAAAGAAAGGCCACTGTCAACCTGGGTCCCCAGGTCCCTGATAACCTCTTCTGTGCTTAGTGGATTGCCACCTATATGGTAGCTTTGACTATACATTTTTGGTGTTTAACTTCAGGCCATGGCTCTGGCACCAGCTATCTGTTTCCGTGAGTCCCTTCTGAAGGATATCCGTGTCCGATGCACTTTCCACTATGGCGCCCAGTTTGCTGCAAACTTTGTCAGCCAAAGTCCTCCCATGTTGGCCTGTACAGTAGATGCCAAACAATAGGGGCCCTGTGGGACACCACTTGTGACCGGCTTGGAGTCTGACATAGCGCCAGCAACTCTAACCCTGTGGGTTCTGTCCTTAAGCCAGTTTGCAACCCATCTTGTGACATATGGGTTTACATTTAAGCTTTTTCTACAATACCAGAGTGGGGTATTGTGTGCAAGGTCAAGGTAGGCTGTATGGACTGCCTTTCTCATCAATGGCCTTGGTGACTGTTTCAAAGGCATGATCTTCCCTTGACAAAGCCAAACTGGGTCGGGTCCAATGTCTGCAAGTCCCCTATATCTTTGTTTATGAGCTCCATTATGATCCTCTCCATAGCTTTGCAGACTAGACTTGTTGTGGGACCACAGTTGCCTTGGGCACGTATCCTGTGGTAAGGCTGAGATTAAACAGCTGCCTTATGTGCGGGTTTAAGTCCTCATTTAGCTCGTGTAGCACAGCCGGGGACACCATCCGGTCCCATTGATGCTGTGTTTTAGCTTTAGAGAGTTTGAGATGTCTGAGAGGCTACACTTGGCTGGGATAGTTATCTCCTGCACTGAACCTGTCTGCTAGTATGTTGGCAATGTCTGTGGGTTCAGTGATTTTTGTATCATTTTGGACCAATTCTGAGCATATCTGGGAGTTTCCACCCAGGTTCCTAACATAGCTGAAAAAGGCCTTATGATTGTCCTTTGAATCCATGGCAATTTTTCTCTCAAAATTGGCCTTAGTTGATTTTATGAGTGCTCGTATTTTGTTTACTAATAATGATCAGTGACTTCCCTTTATGGATTTTGTTCTATCATGTAATAGCTTTCTCCTCTTATTGTAAAGTTTGTTAATGGCTGGGGTCCACCAGACTGGACGTTTGCCCTTTGTGGAAAGAGTCTTGGTTTTATTTGGGATTGCCTGATCCATGCAGTCCTGGAGGTGTTCATAGAAGGCATTTGTAAGGGCTTCCAGCTTGGGTTGTGGTTTCCACTGGCTCAGGGGCCTTGAAGGATACCACACCAGTCTTGAGTAGTGTGGAGTTTGCTTTAGAAGTTCTTCACTATGGTCTTTTTGTTTGGGGTGGGGCAGGATGTGGATTTCCAGTGAGATTAGTTTATGATCAGATCTCACCAATGAGGGATATACTGTGGAGCATTTTGTCCCCATGTTTGTGATAATGAGATCTAGTATATTTTCTCCTCTCGTGGGAACAGTGACTAGCTGTTCCATGGCATTTGAATTTATGAACTCCAGGAACCGTTGGGCTGGAAAGTTAGGGCTTGAGTAATGTTCCCAGTCTATATTCGGTAGTTGAAGTCACCCAATATGATGGTGTTTGGAGATATATTTATACCCTCCAGTGTCTTCAGGAAGGCTGTGTGGGGTTCCTGAGTTTGAGAGGGTGGCCTGTAGCATGCTACAATTTGTAGAGCAGTTTTGCCTATGGTTAGTTGCACCTGGATGGTTTCCTACCAACCTGGAGGTGTGGGTATCCTTTATGAATATGGATACACCCTCCATTTGTGGTGTGGTCCGGTTTTGGGCATGATATGAGGTAAAACCTAATAGTGCCGGGTGCTCTCAGGAGCCTTGAACCAGGTTTCAGTTACAGCACAGACATCGATGTTCTCCATACTGAGAAGGGCCTTTTGAGATTTAGACTTCTGGCATTGAGCAGCATTACCCTCAGTTTCTTCCCATTTTTGTTTTCTAGGGTGGTAGGTTTAGAATTTGAGCCTTGCCTAAAAAGGCACTATGGGGTGGCAAGAGCCTTAGCCAATATCCGGTGACAGGTGCAAGCCGGCATGTCATCCCAGGCTGACAGACACTGGATCCCCTTTGAATGACACCAGACATTAAGCCAATTGTTAAAGCTGATCATCTTGTCTCTATATTGTGGCATCATTCTTGGTGAAGGAAGGATACTGCTCAGGGTTAGGTCATACCTGCCTGGGCTACATAATCAGAGAGCTCCTCTATGTCTCTTTTCATGTAGTGTCATTCACACCAGCATGGACAATGACTGTGTCATATTTGGACCCGAGTGCTTGTGTTATGTGGTGGATTCGCTTACTGTGACCCTCTCCTTGTTCAGCCTGGTGAGTGGGACGTCAGTGTGTCTGACTATGGAGTCACCTATGACAAGTATGTTTGGTGTTGTATTTGGCCTTAAGGGCTGTGACTGCTTTGCACACTGCTTTTGTGGTTTATGTGTTGCTTGTGGGGTGTCTTGAGGTAGCAGTTGTTTGGGTGTCTGCTTTGGAGGCCTCTGCTGTTTAGGTAAATTTTTACTCAGAGCCTCCAAGTATGTCTTTGTGTGTTTATGTGTTTGATTCAGTGAAGTGGTAGCATTATGTGAGGCTGGTTTTGTGGTGTGTGTAGTTGCCTTCTCCACCTGTCTGGTCTTGCCAGTCCTGAGTTGAGAGAGCTCAGCCTCCAGTTTGGCTTAATAGCTGCATCTCTTATTTGTGTTATGTGGGAGGAGGAGAGGGTTGTCTGTGTACATGAGGCAGTTATAACATTGCCTCAAGATTCCCAGATTCACCAGCTGGACCGGAGAGGAGATTGACAACTGACCTTTGGACATGCTAGAATAATATTTTTTAGTGCTGACTTATATAATTGCTTTAGTGAGCAAGTGCCAGGTAACTTGAGTGCAATGTGTTACAAGTAACTAAATGCAAAACGACAAACAATAACTTTCTTTCAAGTGAAACAAGGAAATAAGTACAGTAAGCAATGCAGATATCACTAGTGATCCACAGAAGCTGAGAAGTTGCATATTAGGTGGAATTAGCTTCCAGGAAATAACAAGCAAACAAACAACAAGCATATAAACAAAGCTAGATTCAGCAGGCCTGGATCTAGTCTATGTTAGAGCAAACAAGGTGTACCAATTTCAGTAAGATACAGTTCAAATATTCAGGCACTATAAACCTTTAACCAGAAATTCCCAGCTCAGAAGGGCAGAGTCCAGCCTCTTCTCCCACAAGAGTGCAGACCACGAACCTTCTTAATGTAAAATAACTGGCCTGAAGCCCAAGTGCCTAAACCAGAACTAATACACTTGGACACTGGGCTCTCAATCAGCAGTTCCCAACTTAGAAGGATGAAAGCTACCTGTCCTGCCACCACAGTGCTTGCCACAAACCTTCCTAATGTAAAACAACTGGTCTGAAGCCCAAGTGCTTAATCCAAAAGACTTGAATGATAGCTACACTTTAATCAAGTTACAACCAAGCAGTAATAAATACCATTGAATACTTTAGAGAATGTCTGGATTAGTGCTCAAGTTACACAAACAAAGCTAGATCCAGCAGGCCCGAATCCAGTCTGTGCCACAGCAAACAAGGAGCACCAACTTCAGTAAGAAACAGTTCAGATATGCATGCACTATAAGCCTTTAACCAGAAATTCCCAGCTCAGAAGGGCAGAGTCCAGCCTCTCCTCCCACAAGAGTGCAGACCACGAACCCTCTTAATGTAAAATAACTGGCTTGAAAGCCCAAGTGCTTAAACCAGAATTAATACACTTTTAGAATAACAGACACTGAGCCCTCAATCAGCAGTTCTCAACCTAGAAGGATGTAAGCTACCTGTTCTGCCACAACAGTGCAGACCACAAACCCTCTCAGTGCAAAACAACTAACTGGTCCGAAGCCCAAGTGTTTAAACCAAAAGGCTTAGAATGAGTTACACCAAGCAGTAATAAATACAATTGAGTATTTTTAAGATGATGCAAAAGTAAAAAGAAGTAGGTAGAAACACAAGTACAGTAAAAGCAGATGAAATTTTTTTTTCTGAACAAGTGCTGAGATCAAAGAAACAAATTTGAGTGCTGAAACTAGAAAACTGGCTAGTTATAAGAAAAAAACAAGCTGGAAGGCTTCCCTCAAACACAGAAGGGCTTGGGGCTCAGACGCCTACAAATAGTCTATACCACTTAACAGGAAAGGCAGGAAATAAGCTTAATTTTTTCTATTTCCCAGATGCTCTCTTTGTACACAGTAGGAGTGCCTGAAATCAGAATATGTTCTCACTGCACTCAGTTGAGTGAGCAAATGAGATGGGCCCAGAGGCAGGCTGAGGGGCGGGCAGTTTCAATGCCACTAAGATAAACACCAAAACAAAAACAGGGTGGGTGGGAATAACTGATGAGCAGAATAACTTCAGTTAAATATTCCTTCAACACTCCTTCATACACAGTTTAAATCAAATTAAATACTGTATTTTTAAAAAAAAAAGTGCAGATAAAGGTACTTAAATTCTCTTATACGTCCAGTTGAATATAACCAAGTTCTTAGCTGGCCAAGCTGAGGTTTTAAAGCAGGAATTATTTCACATGCAACAGTTAAATATGCAAGGACAGGAAATCAAAGAATGTGGCTACCCCCACACATGTAATTACTAGCAAATAACAAAATTCAGCCAACACTAGTTTCAGTTCAAGTTACTGAAGAGCAGAATAACTTCAGTTAAATATTCCTTCAACACTCCTTCATACACAGTTTAAATCAAATTAAATACTGTATTTTTTTAAAAAAAAGTGCAGATAAAGGTACTTAAATTCTCTTATACGTCCAGTTGAATATAACCAAGTTCTTAGCTGGCCAAGCTGAGGTTTTAAAGCAGGAATTATTTCACATGCAACAGTTAAATATGCAAGGACAGGAAATCAAAGAATGTGGCTACCCCACACCTGTAATTACTAGCAAATAACAAAATTCAGCCAACACTAGCTTCAGTTCAAGTTACTGAAGAGCAGAATAACTTCAGTTAAATATTCCTTCAACACTCCTTCATACACAGTTTAAATCAAATTAAATACTGTATTTTTTAAAAAAAAAAAGTGCAGATAAAGGTACTTAAATTCTCTTATACGTCCAGTTGAATATAACCAAGTTCTTAGCTGGCCAAGCTGAGGTTTTAAAGCAGGAATTATTTCACATGCAACAGTTAAATATGCAAGGACAGGAAATCAAAGAATGTGGCTACCCCCACACCTGTAATTACTAGCAAATAACAAAATTCAGCCAACACTAGCTTCAGTTCAAGTTACTGAAGAGCAGAATAACTTCAGTTAAATATTCCTTCAAAACTCCTTCATACACAGTTTAAATCAAATTAAATACTGTATTTTTTAAAAAAAGTGCAGATAAAGGTACTTAAATTCTCTTATACGTCCAGTTGAATATAACCAAGTTCTTAGCTGGCCAAGCTGAGGTTTTAAAGCAGGAATTATTTCACATGCAACAGTTAAAAAAACATAATTTTCTATCCCAAGGGGAAGATGACAAGGGTATCTGTCTCTCCAGGATGATCTATTCATGTCAGAGATCTGGTTTAGATCTCTGAAGTGGGTAGCTCTCATGCAGTTAGTTTTGCAAAAATGCAACATTTCAGTCAGGGCTAATTCAGAGACTGCGTTGTAAGTCAGGCACAGATCACCTCTCAATAATGGGTAGGAAACTGAAATTAGTGAAAGGGCTTTTAATCAGTCCACATATGACATGTTGGTTATACCCTGTATTTCTTTGGTGAGAAACCTCTGAGGATGCTCCAAATTTGCAGATGCCTAGAGAGGTACATGGCAAAGGATGCATTATACTTGATTATTGGTCTGATGAGGGCTGAGTACAGTGGTACTATGACATGCTTAGACATGGATGCCATGCTGTTACTCATAAGCTAGGTCACATAGAAGGATTTCCTCACCCCCATTGACACATGGTGGACAAAGTTCAGATTACTATCTATCAAAGTACCCAGATCTCTCTCCACTGGGTCCCCTCTTGCTGGGCAGGTGCTATCAATGTTGTAATTTGCAGGGGTATTTGATTTCCCTAAAAGTATTATTATGCAGTTTTTTGCATTTAGTTTCAGGCCATGAATCTGACACCAGTCATTAATCAGTGTCAGACTTTTCTGCTGGATATCAACATTGTTTGGAAAGTCAGTGATTGCCCCCAACTTGCAATCATCAGCAAACTTGGTCAGCCAAAGGCCATTTACATTTGTCTTGATATCTTAGTAGTATATTGCAAACAGGAGGGAGCCCAGCATTGAACCCTGTGGTACTCCACTAGTTACTGGCTTCTCACTAAATGTGAATTCCGCCACTCTAACAACATGAGTCCTATCCATGAGCGGTTTGGCTATCCATCTGGTGACATAGAGGTTTATGACCAATTTTGTGAGTTTACTTATAATACCTGAGTGAAGTATTGTGTCAAATACCTTGGCCAAGGCAAGGCAGATGGTGTGCACTGTCTTACCCTCATCCTTGCCTTGGTGACCTTCTCAAAGAAGTCCACCAAATTAATCAGAATTGGGTTGGGTCTAGAGTCTGGAGATTTCCTGTGTTGCTGTTAATCCTGGCAATGATTATGCTTTCCATAGCCTTGCATATGGGGCTAGTCAGACTAAAGGCCAGTATTTTCCTAGGTCAGTTGATGGTCCCCTTTGTGTAGAGGGATGAATGTTGCTCTCCTCCACTCTACTAAGACAAAGCCTCTCTGGAGACTGTGGTTATATAGAGATCTGAATGGGTTTGGTAGGTCATGTTTCAAGCTATTTAATAACCATCCTAGGATTCTGTCAGGGCTGATTGATGCTGCATTTCTAGCTTTAGAGAATGCAGTGACAACCTGTTATTTTGTGATAGCAGGCAAAGGAATGATAGAGGGTATTTCATGGGGAGTGATGATAGGCGATGAGGGGATAAAATCTGAGCTGAATTTATAGGCCAGCAGGTTTGTTATTGCTTCTGGCCGAGTACAGGTAGTGCCATCCACAGCCAACTCAACACATTGTTGAGTGTTTCCCTTAAGATTTCAGACATAACTAAAATGCTTTGTGGTTATCCTTTGCTTGGGAGGAGATTTAATCTTATATTTAGCTTTTGAAGACTTGACTAGTTCCCTGGTTTGCCCGTTGAGACTAATGAGAGATTTTTTTTTCTCTGTTGTGTGCCCTCCCACTTACTTCTAGACAGGATTTTCTTTCTTCTGTTGTATAGTCTTTTTTCTGCTAGGGGTCCACCAGGATGTCTTGTTTTTCCTACTGGACCTGGGCTTAGTTTGGTTATACTGCTGTTTCTATGCAGTTGTTTATGTGGTTGTACAGGGCATTTGTGCATACTTCTGCTTAGGCCTCCATGTTTTTGGAGTTAGGGGAGCTTTAAGATTACGTATGCTATCACTTAATAGACGGTAATTTGTCTTAGAAAAATTCTTCCGGGTTTTAGGGTTTGAGGAGGGTTCTACCCTTACATTTATTTCAAAGGAGATTGATTTATGATTTGATCTTACAGATGAGGACATTACGATGGAATGGGGGGTGCAATGCTCCCCCATGTTTGTGAGTACTATGTCAATGATAAATGAGCTCCTAGTGGCAGTGCAGACCAGCTGTTCTGGAGCATTTGCATTGACAAATTCCAGGAATCTCTGTCCCTGCATGTTTTTGTCTTATATGTTTCCCAGTTTATGGAAGGGTAGGTAAAACCACCCATGAGTAGTGTGTTTAGCTAAATGGTAAGTAGCATCAGTTATGTGGAGTGGTTTCATGGCTGGGGACCTGTAGCTAGTGATGCTATATTGGGAGATTTCTCTTATGGTCAACTGGATATGGAGTAGCTCAAGTGAGTCATTCTGCTTGACCAATCTAGAGATGTGATTGTTTTTTAAGTAAATGGAAACACCTCCTCCTTCCATTTCTTTTTCCTTTTCAGTGGGTGGTATGAATGTGTGATAGGCATTGCAGCCTTACACTGCTGGGCTGCTTTCCACAGCCTTGAACCACATCTGTGCAGTTGCACAGATATCAACATTCTCCAGGGCAAAGAGAGCTTTCAGGTAGTGTATTTTTTGTTCTGACTCCTAGCACTGAGCAGTAGTACCTTCAGCTTGACATTAGAACAATTTGTTATGTTGGTAGGTCTGTTGGTTTCGCACTGAGTAAAAAGGTACTATGGGGATGAGTAATGCCTTGACCAGTTTTTAAAAGCCTAGCTGCAAAAGGTGCAATCTCTGGAAAAGTAAAGTGGTCTTTTGATCATATTGTCTAAGGGTAATAGATCCCCTTCAAATGACACCAGTAGCTAAGCCAGTTATTGAAGCCAATCAGTTTCTGTTTGCATTGTGGTGTCATTCTTGGTGAAGGTAGAATATTGCTCAATGAGAGGTAAATACCAGCCTGTGACATGTATTCAGAGAGGTCTCTCATGTATCTCTTCATATAGTCCAGGGAGGTATGTCTCAGGTCATTCACACCCACACGGACTATGACAGAGTCATACTGGTAATTGTGACTGAGTGACCTAAGTGCCTGTGTGATCTGGTGAATCCTGTCCCCTAACAGGCCACTGACTGTAACCCTCTCTTTAGCCAACCTGGTGAGGGG
The DNA here is from genome assembly GCF_019279795.1 of Protopterus annectens. Taxonomy (NCBI): domain Eukaryota; kingdom Metazoa; phylum Chordata; order Ceratodontiformes; family Protopteridae; genus Protopterus; species Protopterus annectens. The sequence goes on along the minus strand of NC_056734.1, from coordinate 357,168,954 downwards.
AGCATCTGTGTGTCTCATGATGGAGACTCCTATGACCAAGATGTTTGAATGTGTGGTGTTTTGCATTAGGGGCTTGCTTGTGGAGACCTGCGATGTGTATTTTTATGTGTAAGTGGTTGGTGCTGACTTGGTTTTCTTTGCATGTGGTATCTGAGGGCAGTGTATGATAGGCCTCTGAGGTTTTGGTAAGTTACTTGTGAGTACCTCCGCATATGTGGGTTTATGTGTCAAGACTTTATTTAGTGAGGGAGATGATGTGCATGGGCTGACAACCTATTTGTCATTTGATTTGTCAGTATGTGAGAGATGTGTCTCAATTTTCATAGTATAACTACATCTCTTACATACTGTGTTTGTTTGTTTCAGGATTAAGTGGTTGTTAGTATACATGACACAATTGCTACATAACCTCAGGATGTCCATGTCCATGAGGCTGGCCACAGAGATAGCACTAAAGTGTCTATTCTTGCTTTCAGTTTTTTTTTTATGATGAGTTTAACCAGGGGAAAGATTGGGGAGATTTAACTGGACTCGGATGCTAGCACACTGTTGAAGAATGGGTGATATACTCAGTGTGAGCTGCAGCTGTCTAACAAGGTGATGCTGCTCTTTGTGCTACTCAGATGCTCCTAGAGCCGTAGGGGGACTGAGGACTGTTGCAGAGATAGTTATACTAAAGGAAATTTTAACTTGATACCATTTGCATCTACACAGGGCACTGCTAACTGCCTCTGCATGGAGAGCAGCTTAGCTCAAACACTGGGCTTATACAGAATCAGGAAAAACAAGATTGACAACAGCAAAACCTATAGACCAATCAAGAAAGCACACAATAAACTTTCTGCCAGCAACCCCCAACTTGTATAGGTTTGCTACAGCACATTTATGCCACAAGAGGCCCTCTTATTGTAAAATCCTGGTTTTAGACCTCAAGTGCATGGAAACCAAACAATCTAGACACTACTGTCCTGTAGAACTAGCAGACACAATGTAATTAAGTACTACAGCAGCAGTGGAAACAGTTCAGCTTTGAAACTCTATTAAAGTATGAGAAATATAACAATTAATACAGGATTCTTATGAAATACAATAAAAATTGTCAGCAGAAGTTAAACATGATACTTATTTTCATTCTTTTAGTGGTGTATGGCTTTAGATGCAGCAGATTCTCTGCAACTCTTAGGTAAAGTAGCCAAACCAAGAGCAGCTCTGAGAAATTGAACACAGACCCATGCAAACACTTGGCTTATGTAGAATCAGCAAAGCCTACAGACTAACCAGGAAATCACACAATAAGCTTTCAGCTAGCAGCCCCCGACTGAGATAGATTTGTTACAGAACACATCTGCCACAAGAGTGCAGTCAAAAATCCCTCTTAATGTAAAAATGCTGGTTTTAGAGCTCAAGTGCAGGGAAACCATAAAATCTAGATACTACTGTTCTGGTGTCTTTACGTTTTTGTGCATACATGGTATAACTACTGAAGTGACGAGGATATTTTGTTGGCTACACATGTCTTTACTGGGAGGTTTCTGAGTGCCACTAACTGTATTATGATCACAAAATGTGGTAAGGGCTAATGAAAGGATAGTTATGTTAACAGATTGCTGTTAATGCATTCATGTTGGTGCAAACATCATTTCAGCGCAACTCTATCTGGCTGCACTCAAAATGTGTTATATCATTTTGGGAGCTGTGACAGATAACTTTTTCCCTGAGGAAGGCACGTGTTGTTTGACTGATTATTGTGTATGACTGTGGCATTGGGGCAGAGAAAGGACAACTTCCATTATTTTTACAGAGTCAGCAAGCATCTCTGAGGATTGCAAAACAGATATAGGGCTGGTTTCATGAATGCCTAATTTCTGAACTTCTGTCTGATGCACACACAATAGGAATCTATTTTGTATTCATTAAATGGCTCTACACATTGTGTAGGTCTGCCTAAAAAAGGTAAACATCACAGTATGCTAATGAAAGCACAACAGCTAAATTACATACGAATTAACCAATCCAAGATGGCAGATCCATTCAGGAAGCTACAAAGTAACCATGTAGAATGGTGTAGACACTTGCCATGAACACCAAAGCCTACTGGAATATAGCAACCATCACATTTAGAAAAAAAAAAGAAATGTGAGGGGCTGCTGCTCTCTTGCATGTGTATGTGCAACAGGCTGAAATAGATGCAGCTGATGCTGCTGGTAGACCTCATCCAAAGAGAAGAAGGGTGTTCAGACCCTGTTTAACATATCATGGACTTATGATATTGAAATAGTAGAGCAATGCAGTGTTGATAGGGAAACACTACAGGAACTCTGCAACCTCAGCCACTCTCACCTCAGACCGAGGAAATCGAGGAGAAGCGATACCAGTGGAAACTAAGGTATGTGTAGCATTAAGGATCTTAGCTATTGGTACATTCCAGAGATCGACAGGGAATTTACTAGGGGTATCACAGGGTTCAGCCTCTAGAATATCTCATCAATATATACAAATAATATTTTACATGCAAAGACATACATCTATTTTCCATGCACAGAAGAGGAGAGAGCAAGAACAATGCAGGAATTCTGTGCTGTAGTACACTTCCCTGAAGTTTTGTGGATCATAGATTGCACTCATATAGATATAAAAAACCCACCTGATGAACAGGAAGGACATAAATCAACAGGAAGGGGTCCACTCAGTCAGCTGGAAGGCTGTCTGTAATTCCTGAAGGATCATCCTCAATGTCTGTGCAGGCAACCCAGGCAGTTACCATGACTCACACACATGACACACCTCACAATTGTACACAAGGTTTGCTAGTGATGATGTTCCACAAGGCCATCTCCTCAGTGATGCAAGTTACGCACTGCAGTCATGGCTCATGACACCCTTCAAAAATGCACACATGCCCACAGATGTAGGATACAACAATGCCCATACTCAAGCTATATACATCATAGAGCAAGTGTTTGGCATGCTGAAATTATGGTTCCACTGTCTAGACAAATCAGGGGGTGCCCTGCAGTATGGCCCAGGCACTTGGGCAGAAATTCTCAGAGTCTGTGGCATGTTGCACAATATCATCTTGAGGAAACAGCTGCAATAGGGACAGCAAGGGCCAGGACCACACATTTCTGGACAACAGACACTGTAGTACCTCCAGCACATACAGACAGAGATTCTGTGGGACAGCCTCCAGCTGCAGAGGTAGCTAGCAGATGGTAGGTGTGCACAATATGCCTTACCCTTTCTAAGAGCCAAAGGATAGCACGCACACACACACACACACACACACACACACACACACACACACACACACACACACACACACACACACACACACACACCACCTAAGACTCAAAGGTTAACATACATACTCATCAACTAAGAGGCAAATGATAGCACACAAACCCACAAGCAGAGGAATACAAATACCAACCTGAGCATATACAAATATTAAAAGTGATGCCGTCTGGTGTTCACAAATTTTACTGACCCATGTAATGTCTGTGCATACCACTCAAGCTCTTAGAGGAAGAAATCTGGGCAAAGCCATTAATAATGAGGAGACAAAAACACAAAAACAGGGACAATTGTAAAATATTGCTCTTACAAACTTATAAAGTTGATGGAATAACACGCTTTACATTAACACAGATTTTCTGATGAGTATAAAGTCAAAAACTCAAATGTCTATCATTATTTTCTGTCTTCAGTCCCCAAGGATTTGCCAGTGTTTTATATTCCTTTCAAAAATGCTTTTAAGGTTCATACCCTCCTTGTATCCTATGAGGGGTCTAATTGCTATTTGCTCTCTTATTTCTTCATGTTATGTTAGTATATAACAGTTCTTGCTGATAGTATACAAGAAGAGGGTGAACCTTAAAAGCATTTTTGAGTGGAATGTAAAACCAGGAATCAGCTCACCATATATGAGAAGATGCAGAAGATGTAAATATTGTAAATATATCCAAGTCAGAGAAACATATGAGGTCAAAAGTAGAAGGTATCAAATAAAAGGAAAATTAAATTGTGACATGACAGGGGTAGTGTGTGTGGTAACTTACCAACAATACCCATGCTTTTACATGGGTAAGACAGAGTGCAAACTCTGTGAATGAATTTATGAGCACATTTATGAAATAAAGAAAGAGAAACCCACCAATACATTATATAAACACGTAGAAAGTAATGGTGAACATACATTTAAGTTTGTGGTGGTGGAGAAATTGGAACAAGAACAGCCAGGGAGATCCATGGGCATTATACCTTGAAAAGAATGAGCTATTTTGGCAGTTGTTTTGGGAGGGCCACAATTGGCCAGGACTAAATGAGTCCCTCTCAATAGTACCACTGCTGAAGCTAAGATCATTGACCAGATAGGTGAAGAGCCTTTTATTGAAATATAACTTATTTATTATTTTTATTAAAGTTTGAAACTATTTATACTTGTGAAGGCTGAATATGTTTTGGGACATGATTTGGTTGTTTTATTAGGTTGGTAGCAGTAAATATAACTTATGAAAAAATGTTTCTATCCTGAAGTTTTGGTGGGAAAAGCCATGTGACACTTAGGACTACTCATGTGATATTTTGGTTCTTATTTAAGGATTGGGGGATTAATTGAATTTTACCTGATGAAGTTTTACATTATATCAATATGAAAGCACTAATCTGTATTAAACGTTTATTGGTCTGACCTACATGGCTTGGAGTATTTTTTGTATTTTATGCTTCTCTGATTTCCTTAACCATTTTGAGAATTCTGGCTATTGATTTTCTGTGATAGCAGGGGCAATGTTTTGTCTGCAAATTAAGCTATATTTGTTTTCTGTTTACCACAGGCTATCCCAGCATGATTCATATCTTTTATGATTGAAGACAGGTCCAAAGACAAAAAATAAATAAATAAATATGGTGACAAGGGGTACCATTGTCTAGATTACAACCAGAGAAGTTCACATATCTTGTGTTATGTTGAGGAAGACGTATATAGGTCATTTATACCTGTACTATAGTTTCCAGTTTTACAATTTGGCCTATATAAAAATGATCTACAGAAACTTTCCAGGGGTTTGACACAAATTGTCCCATTAATATATTTACATTATGATTGTGACATAAAATTATTTCATGCATTATTTTACTTTGTTTCTATTTTCCTTCCATAAGGACAGATTACAATCAGGAGCGGCCTTAGGTCAACTGGTGCCCTAGGCAAAAGGGCTCCATGGCGCCCCCCACCACACTAACTGGTGCCTCCATCCTAGTCTACCTACGCCAAATAAATACTGGAAAAGCACCCCTGCTAGATTGGCGCCCTAGGCAGCTGCCTAGTTGGCCTATGCCTAAGGCCGGCTATGATTACAATTTTAAAACTGTAACTTCTTCAATTAATTGAAAATGACTGACGGATTTATGAATAAATTATTATTTAAATGTTTAAATAATAAAATGGGACAATAATGCTTGATGAAAAGAAGGTCTGGATTTGGGTTATGAATAAAGCAGTTCTGGATTGATCTATATAATTATGTGTTATTTCATAATGTCTTCTGTCATTAAATACATCCAGTAAGATTTGGAACTAAAACAATTTATATGTTTTTTAATGATGTCTTAAAGATATCTGGGTATACAAAAGCATGCTGCACTTCCTGCTGAGTAAAGTTGCCCTCTAGTCCTTTAACAGTATTGCCTGATAATTGAATGGGATTAAAATATATATATAGAACATGCCCAATGTCTAAAACATTTGTTAGAGCCTTTTCTAATTTGTAATAAACTAATTTATAATTTTAGTGAAAAAAATTCATAAATTATTTATGGTTCAATAAAGAGGTTACCCTTTTATTGTATAGAAGAAATATTATTAGATGTATGGCTTACTCTTAATAGACTAGCCAACACTTTGGAGGAAATACTAGTCCATTTGGTGTATGTGACCAAAAAAAAAAAATGATTAAAACTTTTTAAATGTTTGTTGGGGTGGGGTGGGAGGGGTCAAGACTTTTTTCAGGGAGGCTACTAATTCATATTTGTCATTATCATATTTCATTTGAATTGCATTATATCCTTAAGTTATTTTATTTTCCAAAGTTAGCTTTTCCATTGTAATCTTATTGCAGTATGATACTTACAAATAAGGAACCCTCTAACAATTACTTTGCAAATTTTGCACTTTATATCAAAATGAGTATTCTCATCCTGTTGGTTTTTGATGCTTGACTTAAGAATATCTAGAATTATAACATCAATATCTAGTAAGTTTCAAATGTAAAGGTTAGATTTTCCTATTGGAAGTTATATTATTTTTTTTTAAAACATTAATATGTAGATGGAAATTTTCTGAATATGATCTTTATTCTGCTGGAAACCCCAGGTCATAGCTATGCTATGAAAAAAAAAAAAAACATTCTGGGACTATATTTTTTGTGGTGTGGAGAAAAAGGTAAATCTTTCCCCTCAAGATATGTTTCTATATGTATCAAGCAATCAAATGTTATTAGGATTTTTCAGAACTAACATTCACAATTAGTTTGGTGGATTATTGGGCTATCTGTTATCATAAGTGGGACCAAGAGTCCCTTTCCATCCCTATAACAATATATTCTTGAATTTTACATTTTGAGTGTTTATCAAAGAGTTGTTTTACAAAATACTGTTTTTCATTATCTGGTGCCTATACTAGTACTGTAGTTATAGGTCTAGTTAATATAAGAACAACACATTCACTCAGTATAAAATCCCCATCAGACCACAAAACCCAATAGCAAACTCAACTCTCAAATATATTAAATGATATGCTATTTCAACTTCTATAGTATTTTAAGTATGTGCACCATAAAAGATAATTGAAATTAGCAGTCATAGTATGTATATATCTATATCTATATTTATATCTATATCTATAGCTTTATTTATATTTATCTATCTATATGTAAGTGTCTATCTATATCTAATCTATATGTATATATATATATATATATATATATATATATATACATATATATATATATATATATATATATATATATATATATATATATATATATATATATATATATATTATATATATATATATATATATATGTGCATGTGTGTGTTTGTGTGTGTAGATGTGTAAGTATATATATATATATATATATATATATATAAATATATATATTTATATATATATATGTGTGTGTGTGTGTGTGTGTGTGTGTGTGTGTGTAGCATTTAAAACTCCTCTGGCTAGAAGTAAAACAAATAGAAAAGGAACAGCTAACAAATAATTATCTTTCAAAACTAAAGTACATTACACATCCTGAGAACGTCTGGAGGCTACTAGGCTTCTAGACCCATGGCAGTATAAGGGACTTTGACACAGGCTTCGTAAAAGGGACCTATCTGCAGCTTTTGCTCTAGGCTCAACCTTGTTTAAAAACAGTCCTGCTCAGAAGTGTACACAGAAAATAACTACAGCATATGTGAGGCTGGGGATAGTGAGATAATTATTTAACTTTCCTCAAAATCATATCTCTGAGGTATGCACAGTCAGTTATTATAGCTTGTGTAGGGTCCGTATCAGTTTCACTTTTTGCCCAGTCAAACATCAGATATGTATATATGTGACTGTCTTTTGAGAGTAAAGTAGAAGGATCCCTGGTGTTTTGGGCTTTCAGGTATTCCAAATTGCACTGTGACATCAGTGTAGGGTAGAACCATAATACTAAGTACCAAAATAGGATTCAGTTTCAAATAAATATTCACTGACATCAGGCAATGCCCATTCAGATTGTAACTGTTTTATCCAGTGTGCCATTCAGAAAGAAGACAGTTTTTGTCTTCCATGGATTTAAGGTTAGGTGATGTTCACCATATTGATCACTGCTACAGCTTTAGGTATGTGGGTTACATTCTGCATAGGGTATAGCAACTGGCAAGCTTCCAAAGCCTCAGGGCACTTTTCATGTGCCAAAACCATCAATTAGTTCAAGCTGAGCTGATAAAAAAGGTAGCTTTGGTGCAAAGCTCTTCAGAGCTTTCTTGTTTCTGAGGAGCGCCATTTTCTAAGGCTTTCTGTGATCTACAGTCAGCCTGTGCTGTTCCTTTGTTGGGAACATAAGTTCCTTTTCCTTAAAAAAAAAAAAAAAAGAAAAGAGAGAGAGAGAGAGAGAGAGAGAACTTTCATTTAAAAACAAATGTTAGTTGAATATTATTTTCCTGTTCATGAAATTTATTTTAAAGCTAAGAGTTTGTATTTTAATTGGCTGTCACGAGACTGTATTGCACTTTTAAATGAGTTGGCTCTTTTTTTCCTGTCATTTTAAAAGTTGTTTAAAGTAATTGAAAACCATTTTTCTGTGCTGAAATTGCATTTATTTTACTTTTTGGGGCTGGCATGTGTTTAAAGTGCTTTTTACTATGTGTGTTTTTTGTGAAAAAAGTGACTTTAAAGATGTTTAAGTTTTACTTCCCCAGCAAAGAAACATGGTTTTCAGCTTTGCCATGGAACAAACCGTCATTCCCACAGTTGTTCCTTCTTCTAGCCACAAAAAGAAAAAGTAAGTTAAGCAATCTTTGCCATCATAACATGCTAGCAATTTGCATCAACCACAGGTGGGTGACTCTGATGTGGCCATTAGTTGTACCTCAGGCCACTCTTGTTAGGGGTATAATTCAGGCTATTGACCCTTCTTATAAAGTAATTTTTGGTACTAGAAGGAAAGACACCTCTTTTCCTATACTCAATCAAGATTCTGAAGTTGCAGAGGATGATGAAGAGACAGATACAGGGTTTGCTCCTAAGATTTATGATTCAGATTCAGAGGAGAGCTCAGTTTCAGATAATCCCTGTATGTGTTGGGTGTGGGGGTCTCATTCTTTGAGACTATTTCCAGAATGTGACAGTGTTTTTATTGGGAAAATACTGAGGCTTCTCAGTCCCTCAGAAAATACTATGAGCAACTACAGAAGGTATTTCCAGAACCTTCACCCATTCCTCCATTTTTGTCAGCTTTGGAGGAGTTGTGTGTCACTGTCCATAATTTTACTTATAGTTAGCTAGCTAGCCCTAAAAAAGGCAAATGGAATGCAAATGGAATGCATAAACTTCCTCAGTCCTTTAAGTTTTTATACACTATTCCCAAACCTGACCTAGCAGCTATAGCTTTAGTTAATCCTACTAGTACTAAATATTTAGATAATTCCAATCCTACTCCTTCTAAGGATGAGGACATTATTGATAAGTACAGGAGAAAAATGGTGTGCTTCTGAAACATTAGTTTTCTGAATTTTGAATGTCTTCTTGTGAGGAAAAATCTGCTTTAAAAATTGTTATTTCAATTCTATAGACACCACATATTGTTTATTATGTGTGTATGACTCAGTTGATACTTTTTCCAGGGCTATGGTGATTGCTGCATTCTTAGGACCTCACAGATGATGATAAGAATGAGGTTTTAAATCCCCCTTCAGAAAGAGATTTAATTTTTGTTCCCTGTGCTGTAGAGGTAATCACAAAATGTGATGAAAGGAGGAAGTTGATGCAGGAGATCACTAAGATTTTTCAGCCTTCCCTTTCCAAAATTTCCAAGGGATTTTCTGACCTCTCATCCAATTTTGGCAACAAACAAAACAAACAGTTTCAACAAAATGTAGGTAAACAGACATTTAAGAAGAAATGGCAAGGGCATTCCAAAATAAATTCTAGAACCTTCCAAATCCAAGCACAGTTCACAAAGTCAGAATGGCTATTCAAGGGACCTTGTCCCCCCTTGCACCCTGGTTTCCCTATTTTCCTTTCAGAAAGTCTGAATCTCCACTTTTCGGTTTGGTAACAGAAACATATGGGTTCTGAAGATCATTCATCAAGGTTACAGATGGCAGTGGGAGGAAATTCTTCCTTTCCAGTGGGGTAATCCCTCAACCACCAGACCAGACTCTTTTATTTTCACCTGTCCTTCATCACAAGCTGTCTCATGGTTTAATAGAACCAGTTCCTCCTTTACAGGTGAGAAGCATTTTTTTCAAGGATGTTTTTAGTGCAAGAGAAATAAAATGCATGGAGACCAGTCCTGGATCTTTCATTGCTAAACCTGTTTGTGACAGGGCCTAAATTCAAAATGGTGTCATTTCACAACCTGTTACCTCTTCTTCCTCATTCAATTTTCCTGGTAACACTAGATTTAAAAAAAATGCTTATCATTACATCCATATTCATCCAGACGTCTGGCATTTCTTAAGTTTTTGCATGTCTGGATAACATTATCAGTTCTCTGCCCTGCCCTTTGAAGTATCCACTGCACTAAGAGATGTCACAGAGTGTCCAGTTATAGCTCTTTGCAGGCTACAGTGTACCCACATCTTTCCATATTGAAATACTTTCTTATCTTTGCAGAGTCATGAATCTCTCACTTGGGTGAGATATCTGTTACACAAGCTGGGAATCCACAAGAACATTCAAATGCCTTTTTTGACTCCCTCTTACAGGATTGTGTTCCTCGATGTGTTCCCGGAGTGTCAGCTGGGCACCTCCATTAAGAGTTTTTTTTCCAGGAAAAAATACATCTATGTCTAGATCTGTTACTATGGTTTTTCACTCAGACTTTAATCACTGCAAAAGAACACCTCAGGAGTTTGGGTATCATGGCATCGATGATTCTCAAGATATTCATGGCAAGACTCCACATGAGAAAGATACAATGGCATCTGAAGACTCTTTGGTCCCATCACTAACATGTTTTTTTTCTTTTCAAATCTCAGTGTGGAGGTTTGCCAGAAGAGAAATCAGTTGGTGAAGGCAGCAAATATCCTTAAATCCAGCGCCCCCTTCTCCCTCCCTGTTCCAAAGCAGTCAGTCACCAAAGAAGGTTCAGACTTTGCTTGGTGAGCAGTAACAGGTGGGATAAAAGTGCAAGTAGTCTGGAAACATCAAGAGCAGATGCAAGCACACCAACACCGAAAAGATGCTTGCCCTCATCAAGGCACTCACTTATCTATATTTAGTCTCCAGGTCCTATTCAAAGTCATTTCACACAATAACCACAGTCTTGTGGTACATCAACAAGCAATGAGAAACCAGCTCATACCCCTCTGTGTAGACTAGCCATGCTAACTTGTGATATAACTTCACAGCACAGTCTCACTCTACAGGCATCCTACGAAATGTGTGGTTGACAAGCTGAGTAGGACAAGGGCAGACCCTCACAAATGGAAATGAGATCAGGAGGCCTTCCAAGATTTCATCCATCTCTGTTCTTCAAATAGAACTATTTGCCTCCTCTTTGAACAATCAGCTGTCAAGATTCTGCTCAGGACTCCATGCAAGAAGTCCTGGAAGACAGATAGGTTCATAGGTTCATAGGTAGGTACTAGGCTATCTGCCTGTGGGCATTTATAAGCCTAGCCAGAGTGTGTCGGCTTTTGCCACCCCATTGATTGATTAACTGATTCTCTGTCAAGCAGAGCCAATGAAGTGATCCCATGGGTGTATTTTCTGTTACCCATACACTCGTCAAGGTTTCTCTTGAAGAGTGTTAGTGAGGGGCTCTGCCTAATGTAGTTTGGAACTTTGTTCCAAAGTATGGGGAGTCTCTGTCACAGGAATCTATCCCTCCATTGTTGTGGTGATGTTTAGCTCACTAGAGCGCATGACTCGCTGTGACTTGGATTTCTTAAGGTGGATATGTCCTTCAATTCTGAGTTGGACGTGGCTTTGTAAGTCAGGCAAAGATCACCTCTGAGTAAGCGATATGCCACTGAGTACAGCCAGAGTTTTTTCATTCGGGGTGCATAGGACATATGTTTGAGGCCAGTAACTCTTGGTGAGGTACTTTTGTGGTCTTTCCAGCTGTTGGAAGTGTCTTGTGAGGTACATCCCAAATGGGGCATTGTACTGTATGATGGGTCTGATGAGTGACGAGTAGAGGGGCACTATAACCTCTTTATTTCTAGATGCGAACCCTTTAGTAATTATGCCTTTTCTTTTCCTTGGACAGGTATGTTGCTTTATGCTTTTCTATCCTTTCTACTAATATCCTGGGTACTTCTGAAAATTCAAAAGGAATCCTGCAAAATCATTTTGTGGACTCTCTTTTGGCCCATCCAACTGTGGTTCTCTCTTCTTTTAGAAATGGCAAAGTGCAATTACCACAAGCTTCCTTACAGACTGGGTCTACTTACACAAGAGCATGGGTGTTTGATACACCCCAACCCCAATCAACTTCAGTTGACTGCCTGGATGATAGGGTCTTAATTTCTTTTAGGCACTTGTTTACTGAAAACATGCAGCAGATACTACAGGAGGCAAGAAATCCTGCTACTTGACAATCATATATAAGTAAATGGAAAAGTTTTGTAGTTGGTGTCAGCAACATAAGCAGCACCCATTCAGGGCTAGTTGTTCTTTAGTTTTAAAATATTTTTGTAAGTTACTATCCTATGACAGTTCTTACTCCTCCATCAAGGTTAATTCATAGGTTCATAGGTTCATAGGTAGGTACAAGTCTATTGGCCCTAGGGCCTATATAACCCTAGCCAAAAAGGTACCCTGGCTTTCGCCACCCAAGAAAATTATTTTCCTGTCCCCCTGTCGAGCAGAGCCCCAGAGGTGATCCCCGGGGTGAATTTCCTATTTCCCATCCAATCATCAAACTTTTTCTTGAAGAGTGCTAATCACGAGCTTTGTTTGATATAGATAGGTAGTTTGTTCCAGAGTATGGGAAGTCTCTGGGACAAGAATCTATCCCTCCAGCATGTTCTGTTTATTGTGGTGACAAGGTTTAGGTCCCTAGAGCATGTAGCTCAGAGAGATTGGGATTTCTTTAAGTGGAACATGTCCAACAGCTCTGGGTTTGACATAGCTTTGTATGTTAGGCAGAGATCGCCTCTGAGTAGCCAATATGCGACGGTGTAAAGCTGGAGTTTTTTGAGACGGTCTGTGTAGGGCATCTGTTTGAGGCCAGTAATCCTCTTTGTGAGGTATTTCTGCAGCCTTTCCAGTTGTTGTAGATATCTTGTGAGGTACATACCAAAAGGGGCATTGTACTCTATAATGGGTCTAATAAGTGATGAGGATAGGGAAACAATGACCTCGTTTTTCCTGGATGAGAAACGTTTTGTGATGAGGTATGCCATGTAGAAGGATTTCCTGACTTCTGTGGCAATGTGATTATCAAAGGAGAGACTACTGTCCACCTGTGTCCCAAGGTCTCTTAGCACACTTTTGGTGTTAAGTAGACTACTACCTATGTGGTAGCTCATGGGTACTAAGTTTTTACCAAAGGAGATGATAATGCACTTTTTGGCATTGATCTTGAGGCCATGGCTTTAACACCAGGCATCTGTCTCAGTGAGGCCCTTTTGTAGGATGTCCACATCATTAGGAGTTTCAATTATGGCTCCTAGTTTGCAGTCATCTGTGAACATCATTAGCCAAAGACCTTCTGTGTTAGCCTGTACTTCAGAAATGTAGATACCAAACAGGAGAGGACCCAGGACTGAACCCTGTGGTACTCCACTTGTCACTGGTCTGAATTCAGATTTGGAGTCTGCTACTTTCACAGTGTGGGTTCTGTCAGTGAGCCAGTTGGCAACCCATCTTGTGACATAGGGATTTATACCTAGATTAATGAGTTTATCTATAATTCCAGAGTGGGGGATGGTGTCAAAAGCCTTGGCAAGATCTAGATAGGCTGTGTGAACCAACTTACCCTCGTCTGCAGCTTTGGTGACCACTTCAAAGAAGTCTATCAGGTTTAGGAGACATGATCTGCCTTTTACAAACCCGAACTGGGTGAGGTCCAGAGTTTTGAGATTACCGATGTCTTTGTTTATAAGTTCCATGATGATACGTTCCATGGCCTTGCAGACCAGGCTTGTTAGGCTAATGGGGCGGTAGTTCCTGGGGTCCATGGTGGCTCCCCCTTTGTGGAGTGGGGTAACCGTCGCTGTATGCCATTCAGTGGGCACAAAGCCTGAGGTGAGGCTATGATTGAACATGGTGCTTAGGTGGGGTGCCAGTTCATTCTGTAGTTCATGTAGAATGCAGTCTGGGATGTTGTCAGGTCCCATGGATGCTGTGTTCTTAGCTTTGGAGAATGTGTTTTTTATCTGTCCACCTGTGATTACAGGAACTTTGCATTGTTCCGGTATAGAGATGGGCCCTTTAGGGGGTGAGAGAGAGGTAAAGTTAGCACTGAACCTATCTGCCAGGATGTTGGCAATATCAGTTGGTTCTGTATATTTACTGCCATTGTGCTGTAACTCAGAGCAGATCTGAGTGTTGCCATTGAGATTTTTGACGTATCTATAAAATGCTTTGCGGTTGTCTTTAGAATCAGTGGCAATTTTGTTTTCGTAACTAGCTTTGGAGGATTTTATGAGGGATCTTAGCTTCTTACTGAGGCTGACCAGGGAGTTCCTCCAGTCATGGGATTTTACTCTTTTTTTGCAACAGTTTTTTTCTTCTGTTGTAGAGTTTGTTTATGGCAGGGAACCACCAGATTGGATTCCTTTTTTTGGAAGATAGCATCTTGGTTCTGTTAGGGATAGCATGATCCATGCACTCATGTAAGTTCTTATAAAGTGCATTTGTGTAGGATTCAGCAGTCGTACCTCTATTGTCCATCTGCATGGGTGTTGTTAAGTTTGACACTTCTGTCTTAAGAAGTGTGAAGTTGGCTTTGGATAAATTTTTTACGGTGGTTTCCCTAATGGGTGGTGGGGCCGGGATGTGGATGTCTAGGGTGATTAGCTTGTGGTCGGATCTGACCAACGAGGAATTGACCTCTGGTGTGGAACACCAGTCTCCTATGTTGGTAATGACCAGGTCTAGGATATTGCTGCCCCTGGTGGGGGTGTGGATAAGTTGATCCAAGGTGTTGGAATTTATGAATTCCAGAAAACATTGAGCAAAAGAGTTGGTACATGAGTAGTTTTCCCAGTTAATGGTGGGGTAGTTGAAATTGCCCATTATGAGGGTGTTGGGTTGTACCCTAATATTTTCCAGTGTATCAGAAAATGAGGAATGGGAATCCTGGGGCATGGTGGGGATCTGTAGCAAGTTACAGTTTGGATTGCGGTCCTGCCCAGAGTTAGCTGCACTTGGATAATCTTGGATGCATTATGCTGAGCAACTAGCCTGGAGGTGTGGATATCCTTAATGAATATGGACACACCGCCACCATTAGTGTTTCAGTCCAGGTTAGGTGGTCGAAAGGTGTGATATGAATTATATCCTAGTAATTCAGGAGTGCTCCCTGGAGCCTTGAACCAGGTCTCTGTCACTGCACAGACGTCGATGTTCTTCATTTTAAGGAGTGCCTTGAGTAAATGCATTTTGAGGTGTAGACTTCTAGCACTGAGTGGCATTACCCTCAGATTTTGCTTGCCTGTACCTGTTACAGTGGTGAATTTGTCATTTGAACCTTGCCTAAAAATTCACTATAGGGGTGGCAAGAGCCTTAGCCAGTATCCGGAATCCCAAGGGCGAAAGGTGCAAGCCATCTCTGGCAAGGCATCATGGTCTGCTGATCATGTCATCCCAGGCAGACAGATACTGGATCCCCTTTGAATGACACCAGAAGCTTAGCCAATTGTTGAAGTCAATCATTTTGTCCTTGTACTGTGGTATCATTCTGGGTGATGGCAGGATGCTACTCAGGGCTAGGGTTATACCTGCCTGGGCTACAAGATCGGAGAGCTCCTCCATGTGTCTTTTCATGTACTCCAGGGAGGTATGTCTCAGGTCATTCACACCAACATGGACAATGACAGAGTCATATTTGTACTTATTGTGGAGTGACCTGATTGCATGCATTATGTGGCAGATCCTGGCACCTGACAGACAGCTGACAGTAACTTTCTCCTTGTTTAGCCTGGTGAGGGGAAGATCAGTGTGCCTGACTATAGAGTCACCTATGACTAGAGTGTTGGGTACGTTGTTATGCCTTATGGGCTGTGGTTGAGTGGCACACTGAGTTTGTGGGCTATGTGTCATTTGGGTTCTGCTGGGTGGTGGAGGTTGCTTTCTTTCTGCTTTGGAGGTCTCTGTTGCTTGAGCAGATTTTTATTGAGAGCCTCCGTGAATATAGGTGTGTGTTTTGTGTTTCTATGTGTCTGTTTTGGTGGTGTAGGTTTTGAGGGGCTTTGTGATGAGTGTGGTGTGGTGCAAGTGTTTACCTTCTCCTCTTGACTGTCTAGTCCAGTCTTGGGTGAAGAGAGCTTTGCTTCCAGTTTGGTTATATAAGTGCATCTCTCACAGGTTGTAGTGTTGGGTGGTAGGAGGAGAGGGTTGTCTGTGTACATGAGGCAATTGCTGCATTGCCCCAAGATGCCCAGATTCATCAGATAGACAGGAGAAAACACCAGGAACTGACCATTAGACATGCCTGGATAATTGCTTATTTATTAAGTACTAAAAACTGTTTTCCTCTAGACAAGTAAGGAAAGTTGAGTGCTGTAGTAATTTGTAGCTTATTTAGTGCTTACAACGAGTTCTGAACAAGTGCTGCACTCAAAGAAACAGACTTGAGTGCTAAAACTAAAAAAACTGGCTAATTTTAAGGGAAAATTTAAAGAGCAGACTTTATGGCACCGGGAATAGTTTAACCCTAGCTAAGCGGCGATGCATAAAATGTATTTTTTTTCATATAACAGTAACAAATGAGCAAACTGATTTAAACAAATTAACCAATTAACAAATAAAAAGCTAAAAACTGAACCCCGTTCCAGCAGTCTTCAATCAGACAAGTTCTAACTGCACACTCCTGCCACTAGGGTGCAGGGGAACCTTCTCCACAAAAAGATAGCCTGGATTAGTGCTCAAGTTATACAGCCAAAGCTAGATTCAGCAGGTCTGAATTTAGTCTATGCTACAGCAAACAAGGCATACCAATTTCAGAAAGAAGCAGTTTAAATAAACAGGCAGGTTGTAGGATTTCTGCCCATGTATTCTCCTCTTTTTATGCATTATCATGCCAAAATAGTTTTGAAAGGTTGGGAGGGTGGCCTAATAGTTAAGTTGTTTGCCTTATAAACACAAGGTGCAGGGTTTGAGTCTCACAAGGGATAACTGGCTAGACTTAAAATGGCTCATAAAGGCCATTAGCTTAGTACTAACCTATGAGCCTCCAAGAAAACCAGTGGCCCCTCCTTGGGATCTTAATTTTCTATTACAGAAGCTAACATGTACTCCATTTGAACCAGCTAACCTGGATAACAGTTTTACTGATTGCTCTGACCTTTGCAAGAAAGGTATTTGAGTTGCAGGTTCTTATGGTGAGTCAACCCTATCTCATTTTCTACAAAGACAGGGTTTCTTTGAGAACTAATCCTTCTTTTATGCTTTAAGTGGCATCCAACTTTACTTTAAGCCAAACTATATATCTCACCATTTTTTTGCTAATTAATAGTTTGTCGGTTTAAACCTATTACTTTGTTTTTTTCCATTCACCTGCACAATTGCTTGTATATTTAGGTTTCAAACTGTAGTAATTATATTTCTTTAAATAAAAGTTTGTTTTAATTTCAAAAACTGGACTGGTGGTTTATTTAATAATTTAAGGGTACATACATAAATTTGATAACTGTTTAACTGTTTGCATCCATCTTTAAAGGGAGGCTGTTTTAACTATAGATATCAAATAATTATATTATGGTTGCCTTATATTAACAGTAGAGTTGTGATTTTGATGCTCTAGATTGATTTAACTTGTAGTAGCCAGTTAACATGAAGCCAAGAAAGTAAGTAATATCAGTAGAGTAGTATCATTAGCCTATCCTAGGGATACTTATGTGTGTTTTTGTGTGCGTGTGTGGGCACAGACACATTCACACAATTATCTTAGGCAAGTTTAGTTACTCATGGTAAGATATCACAGGCAGGCATTCAGCACAGAGCAAGGTTCTTGAAGTCTAAGGAATCCAGTGGCTACAATTCCACACCATGACTGTTCAGTTTAAAACTCATTTGATTGTAACAAAAATCAGTCACAATCTGAGAGAGCAGAGAACAGTTACTATAAAATCTTAACATTAATGTCTTTAAAAGTTAGTCAAGCAGGCATTGTAGCAAATTATGAGACCTTAGCTCTGACCATGGGACATAATTTGGTGGCAGTCATATGGATAACATGGCCGTTGCCTGTCTATGACAAATACATTTGTGCAAACATTACGAATCATAGGACTGAACTCTGGCTATAACTCTGTGTCTACAGAAGGAAACATAAACAACAAGGGTGTGATAAGGATATCACAGTAACAGTAGTAAATAAGGTTTGATAACAAATCAATTTGTCTAAGGACATCTTCAGGTGGGGTTTAGGTAGAAATAGTAGTGGGAATTAAGAGGGTATGGGAAGAAGGGTAGTGGGGGATGAAAGGGTTTAATGGGAATGTAGGATGATTGGGAGGAAATGAGGTAAGGGTAGGGTGGGGCTTAATGGGTTTTAAGCAAGTGTAACTGGGTTAGGAATCACATTTTGGGGCGAACTTGCTATGGCTAGTGCTATGTCTGAGATGACCTGTAGGTATTCTAGAGAACAGGTAGGCATCAGTTTAATATTGGTTTATGGCAGTATTGGGTGAGTGCTGCGTTTATTTATTTATTTATTTTTGGAAGGCGGGGGTATTCTTTGTTGGATATCTACTTCTTGGATAGTGTGGGAGTCTGGTTGCATAGTTTGCTTTACTTGTTACTTTACAGATGTTGGGAGTGTGGGAAAATGAGGAAGCATGCATCTGCTGGGAAGTTTTTTTTTACCCTGCTTTGCTCACTGCAACTGTTATCTTCCACTTTGCTCTATTGTATTAGTTTAGGCAGTGTTACTTAGCCATGCTGCCTGGATAGCTACTTCTTTTAATTGTGAGTGTGTTTGTTGGTGGCAGGTTTTCTCGCTGGTCGGCTTGTTGTGGCTCCGTTTGGTTTTGGTGCTCTAAAGAGAATAAGAACGGAAGACAGGTCATGTGGGACCGTGCAGTTCCACAGCCTCTTTGTTTCCTTAATGCTCTTGGGCATTGTTTTGTTTAGTGGTTGACTTTTTGTTGGCAGTTTTTCCCCTGTATAATCAGGATTTGCAGGCCATCCTTAGGTTATTCGTATCGGTTCACTGGTAGCAGTTTTCCCATCAGTTCTCTGGTGTTAAAAAAAAAATGAGAAGTAAGATTTGTTTGAGGCATTGGTGGGGGTGATGGAGGATCAGAAAATGTTAGTTGGTGTTGAGTTGCTTCCCAGATTGCATGTTGTATGTTGAGAGTAGAGACACTCGAACACTTTGAGATAAGGACAACATAATCATCTTCCTTGTAGCCATAAGTCATAAGTGCTGCTTGTGGGAGGGATTGCATTTTAAAGCAGTAAAAGGGCATGAGAATTTTGTTTTATTTTTTTCCTCAGTCATTGACTAAATGTTGTGGTAGTTCAGAAATTCTTTCCTGGTGAACAGCAAGGAAGGAAAAATAAAATCAATATGATCATGATCTAAAAGATGCCTGCCAGTAATGGCCATTAGCCACGCATGTGCATATTGCAGTTAATGGTTGGGGGGGGGGGTGATTTTGTTTGGCTCCTTTTGGCTGCTGTTCCCCTCTGCCTCCTGTGTTGCTCATTTTGTTAGTCAGTCACATGTGGGTGGAGGATAAGCATTTGGTAAAGGTAGAAGGGTACAAAAAAAGGCAAGAAAAGGAAAACAGTAAATGAGGAAAGGAGAGCGAGAAAAAAAATAAAAACCTAATGAGTAGTGCAAGGATTCTTACCACGCTGCTGGCTGGAGCATACCTCTCAACTGTCCACATTTTGCAGAATGACCAGATTTCTGCCTCTTATTTTTGGTCAGTTCCTCAGAAAAGTTGTGGTTTTCCTTCAAATCATTGAGGATTGTAGTCATTAAGTAATACTAAATAATGACAGACAGTTTGCGTTTCAGAATTCATATCCTCAGAAAATATATTGTTATGCCATGTCATTCTATCAACTTTCTAAGTTTATAGCAGCAATATCTAAAAGCTGTCCTTAATTCTGGGCCTTTGTTCCACCATTTTTTGGCTTTGTCTAGATTTTGGTGATGTAAAGTTGTGAGGTATGGGCTAGAGGTAGTTGCATAGATAGGAGAGGGGTTAAGGGTTTGTTTCTGGTGGATTAAAATGGCCCTTAGAAGCATGCAGGTTTTGAAAGTTCTAGATTAATGATTGCTGAGAAGCTATGTTTGGGTGGTGGTGGGGGGTTAGTATAAGGGTCAAGTTATTCAGTGTACAGATTCTAAGGTACTGGTTTGGTTCTTCCTTTATGAAGGGGAGTAATAATAAGGTAAAAAAAAAGGCAAATTAGATTGGTAAAGTAAAATACCAGAGTAGGGAGGAGAGGACTAATGCTGGGTATTGCAGGGATATTAAGGCTGGTTTCTAGTGGGGTTGACTGTTGTTAAGGGAACATAATGGTTAAGATGTTTACCTCACCGGTTCAAGGTTGATTTTGAACTCTGGTTATTGGACTTGTGCCTGGGTGAGTAGTCGGTTTTAGGCTTGTGGGGGACGACATTCCAAATAGGTGGTATATTAGGGAATATTAATATTATCATATGGGAATGCAGGGGCAGGTTTTTTTTGACAAACTTATTAATGTTTTCTTTCTTTCAGCAAATCACAATGATGCTACAGTTGGCGGAAGCACAGAGTTTGCATCAGCCAGTGGCTCGATCGAAGTAGATTTGACAGGTGATGGATGCTGCTGTGGTGGACGTTCCAGCCACTGGAGCAGTACACGATGAGGTCACAGGTAATGATACAATGTTAGGTGCTCAGTTAGGCATGTCAAAGTTGGTGCGGTTTGGCAGTAGTGTGGGGGACATGTGAGGATGAAGTACATCAGGGGCAGGGTAAAGCAGGTGGTGTGGCTGAAGAATGACAGAGGTTTGGGGGGTCCAGCCCCCCCTTTTTCGTGAAGGTGAACAGTTTCATGAAGAGGCGTTTTGCAATGAGGAGGATTTAGCTTTGATTAGGGGGAGATGAGGTCGTCCACAGGTGGGGTGGAGTCTCAACATCATGAGGTTCAGTTGGACTTGGGGATCCAGTTGAATGATTGGTTAGCTAAGCAGACCTGGGGCAAAAGAGGGGTATTTGAACCCCTCACATATTGCTTTTAGTTAAAGAAAACATCTGGAAGGGAGAGTATGTCAATATTTCAAAATAGTAACCAGGAAACAGAGTCGAAAGCCGATAATAAAGCTTTAATGTTCACAAACTGCAATTACACTGTAAAATCACACACAGCACACTGAAAAGAGTTTGGCGCTTTCATCCATCAGGGCATCTTCAGAACTCAGTGCTGAAGATGTCCTGATGGATTAAAGCACCAACCTCTTTTCAGTGTGTGATTTTACAGTGTAACTGCTGTTTGTGAACATTAAAGATTTTTTACCGGCTTTCAACTCTGTTTCCTGGTTACTAATTTGGATTGGAGAAGCAGTATTTCAAATTACTTGATGGGGATTGGGGTTCAACATCTGATGGAATCAGAAAATGTTAACAGTAAAGACTTTTGGCTGCTTCAGCGGTCTTGGGGCAGAGAAGGATAGGTAGACTGGCCAAGGATGTAGGACAACTGGGTGTTAGGCTTCATTTATTACATGGTTGTTTGGTTGGAGGAAGATACCACTTTTGACTTATTATCTCATGATCTGTGAGGATCAGCATCTGTGGGCAGGGATTGCCTGGTTGTAGTACAATCAGAGGTTTGGAAGTGGAAGGTGGTAGATCTGTTACTGTAGTGCAATGTGAGACATCCTGGCATTTGGCTAGCCACTATGGTAGATAGCCTTAGAGCCTTTAGCAGGGAGGGTTAAGTTAGTGGAGGTTGGGAAGGGGGTGTGTTGGGCCTTTAATGTGGGGTATTGATTGGGTGGTATGTAGGCTTTTGAACACCTGTTTAAAGTTTGTGGGTATGCATTCAGGTGTGCAAGTGACAGATTGAAAGGCATGTGGTTTATTAAGTTTGCATCAGCCTGGATTAGGTGGGTAACCTTTGGGAGATGACATTAAGTCAGTTATGCATCTTTAGATGATGTAGTGCAGGTCATTTATTTTGTGTGGGGGATGCCTGGTTGTGATATGATCAGAGGTGAAAGTAGTCAGTCAGTCACTGCGTTGGTATATGAGATATATGGACATTTGACATAGTTAATGGACGTGATGGGGGTACATTTTGTGAGTGGAGTATGTTTGTGGGTAGTGTGTAGGTTTTTGCACACTTAGTGTACAGGCATGTATTCAGCTGTGCAGGTGACAGATGGGAAGGCATGTTGGTTAATTTGAGTTTGCAACAGCCTGAGTTGTGCAGGCTGTCTTTGTTACATGGATGCCAGGGTAGCTGGGGTAAAGGGAATTTTTGAGGGTAGAGAAAAGGGGCGTCCTTTCATGAGCCAAAGGGAAGACTGGGAGATGCATTTTCCCATTAATGTATGGTAAATAGATGGGAGTTCTCTTAAGGATTTTCTGTTGAATCAAGGGGTAGGGGTCAATTTGTAGGAATCTTCATCTCTTGTAGAGGAAGGAAGCGATTGTGTAGGTTTGGTGGAGTACAAATGGTAGGCAGGTATGTTATTGGGTTTGTTTGATATTCTTTCCTTTGGGCTGTTAGGAGGTGGCATGTTATATGTATGGCTTTTTAAGAGTAGGTGGAATTTGATGGAGCATTGTAGGTACACAGGTATTTTGGGGAATATGTGAAGAACTGGGTGTTCCATTGGCTAGGCAGAAGTTAAAAGACTTTAAACAAGGCATTGTTCAGCAGATGTAGGCAATGTTTTGTTTCTTTATCAGATGCAAAGGTAACACATGGAAGAAAAGCTTTGAGGAGGAAATCCAATGACAAACAGCGGATTAAAGATGTTGTTGAGCTTTTTGGGCTCCTGAAGTTTGAATGTTGGGCAGTTTACTCATGTCGTCTGGGTGAGGGTCAATAAGTTGGTGCATAGTGTTATAAGCATTGTGGTGTCTTTTGTAGCATTTTAGTGGTATGGACTTTTGGAAGTTGGATTGGTTTGTTCATGGGAATTTGCATTTGTTTGCAAATGTGGCAGGAGGTGTTTGGTTGGGGGCATACTTTAGGTGGGGGGTTGGTTTGTGACTTGTTGGCCAGCAGAATGAAAGAATGATTTATGGCAGGAGGTGTTGGGTTGGGGGCATACTTTGGGGGGGGGTTGTTTTTGGCTGATTGGCTGGCAGGAGGGAAGGATGATTGGAGGAGGGATGTTGAATATTTGGAGTTAGTTTCAGTTTAGCTGACATTGTAGGTTTAGCAGGAGAAGCTGTTGAGGAATAGGGTTAATTTTCATCTGGTTAATATGGTAGTGTTATGTGTTGTTCCTGCTGCTAGATGAGGTGTGTCAGGTTGGGTTTGAAGGATGCTTGCTGTAGTAGTCTGGGGAAGCTTTTATAAGGAAGGTATATGGTAGGGCATTGCCAGATTTGTTAAATTTTAGTTGCTTCTGCCTGGAGAAGGAGTTTGGTGGGAAGGATTGTTGAGTTATTTAGTTCAGGCTTGGAAAAAATGTAAGGGAGTTGAGTTGGTCAAGGAGGATTTAGCTGCTAGTAGTATAGTTGCACTGGTAACAGGGCTACATAAATGTAATAATTTGTGGAGAGTGGCTCCAATGCTTGAAGGGTTGTGATAGGTTTGATAGTGTGAAGATTGACAGACATTGGCTATTGACAAGATAGGTTTTTGTTGCGAGAGTTGGCCTTGATAAATGGAGGTTCATTGGGCTACAGTCTGTGTAACATTTTCTTTATGGATGTATTGAAGTCATTAAGGGGATGGTTTGTTGGTCAGGAAATGTTATGTTGGTCAAGTAAATGTTTTCTTGCCTTATTATGGACAGTTGGTATGATGGCAGGATTGCTATTAAATTGATCTTATAGAAAGGAAATCTCATTTTGTTCATCATTATATCCACTGGGCGGTAAAAGGGGGCTGCACTTAGGCATGGTGGCATGCAATTGACCTTGCTTTGTTTCAAGTCACATTGGACTTCTTAATGCTCTGGTGGTACATTTGGCAGATAATGACCTGGGGATCATTATGAAGCTTCTATTGGTAGTTAGGATAAGTGAGAATTTTCATAATTTACAGAGGTTATACAAAGTTTTGGATATTACTTCGGCACTGGAGAGAGATCATCAGTTTAGTTTCAACCCTTAGGCAATTGGCTGCTTTGGGTATTTATATGATAGGGCTTTGGGAGGTTGACATGGATCCAGTATGGTTTAGAGAGGATGGTGTACACTGAATGATGTTTGGCTTCACCCCCTTTTTAATGTGTAGTTAGGTCTGTTTTGGAAAGTTTTGTTGGAAGTTTTGGTAGGAAGGAGGGGAATAGCCTGGTCAGGCTGGTGGGTGGAGAAAAGGGGCAGGCTTATCCTTCTTTTGTTCCCCTTTTGGTGTTGGATGTTAATTTCAATGAGTTGGGAAAGGAAAGTGAGAATTTGGATGCTGCTTGATAAGTAAAATAAATGAGCATAAGTAAGGATGCTGCTTATTTAGTTGGATGTTTAATTCAATAAGTGGGAAATGAAAATGAGTGATGGGACGCTGCTTGATAAGTAAAGTGAGTGGAGGTAAGGACATTACTTATTTGGTCAGGGTGAGCGAGGTCATGCTGCCCTAGTTAACAGTTATATGGATGTTTATGCTGTGATTAATAAATAATATTGGTCAATAAAGTTATGTTTACAAAAGTTTATTAAAGGTAGTCAAATGTCATTCTGTGTGATGTGTTTACTGAAGGGGACTGGGTCAATAGAGCACACTTGCAAGAAGTAAACATTTCCTTTTGATAAATAAATTCCTGACCTGAAAGGAACATTTAATGTCCAACAATATTAATCTCCTAATCTATGGTCCTGAGTAGGTAGCATCAAAAGATGTAGAAAATTAAATGATTTAAAAAATGGAGTGGGTTTAGTGTCTATAAACAAAACAAATATGCTTTTTTTCTTTATCTGAATAGGGAGATTAGTATAGGAATACCTGAATAATGACTTTGTCAGTGTATTTTACAGCTGCACACATAAATAAATTAAGAGGTAAAATTAGCAACTATTTTTTCTCATTTTGTTTAATATAAGACAGGAATATTTGTAAAATTAAATGTAATAGTTGACAAAAATCATTTTACATGAAGATATGAGAAGGTCTGTAGAATATTAAATTGGTCAGGGAAAGAAAAGAATGTATTCTGGGTTGTTTCTCTATGATTTAAAGAGTTAAAAGTTAAATAAAAAGATGAAACCACAATTTCTGGAGTCAGAAAAGGGGGACCAGTAAGGAGGCATAAATCCCAACGCTGAGCAATTGAAGGAGTGATATAAGGTAAGGAGGTATAGAAGGGTAATGTTAGAGTACTACAAAGTATTAATACTCAGTGCCAAGAGTTAGACTACTATGGGAAATGTGTAAGATTTTGTAAAGTAAAAGTGAACAACTTTGTAAATACAGTCTTGAGTATATAATAGAGTAACTAGACAGATGAAAGTACAAGGGGAAAAGTTACAATTAGAATGAGAAGTGTACATTGCAAAAATCAAATCAGTGAAAAAACAGAGTTGCAGCAGAGATAGAAATGTTGAAAAACAAAGATGCAGAAGTAGATTTAGGGAAGATGTTAGCTAAAACTAGGAAGCAGTGATTAATATGGGTGGTAAGGAGAAGATTATGTGAGTGGTAAGTTAGAAGATAATTAAGCACTTAGGGGGAAATTTAGTGTTAGTACAGATAAATATAAAGGCAGAGTTTCACATATCTAAATAAGCCATTCATGAAAAAAGATTATAATCTATAGCTCTCACCTAATTCATAGAGAGAGAGAGAGAGAGACATGGTTGATCTAGACCTCTCATCTATAATGAGCAAAATGTGAAAAATGAAGTGAACAGGAGAGGCTATGATTAAGAAGAAGCAGCATTTAAGGGAAGAATGACTAAACAGAAGTAACTGCTGCTAGACAGCTCCCTTTTGATGTATGTCCTAAAGATACAACCATACTGATTTGCAGGCAAACAATATCTCAATTTTTTTCAGGTGATTTATATGCAGATAATGGCATACTAGTCAAAATAAAATGTTTAAGACTAAGATATTCCCAGGGATTCATAAAGAGCCCTTCCACCAGTTATGAGAGCTGTGGCCAAAAGGCACTGTATCCTCAATATGGGAACATGTTATTCAGGATGTGTTAATTGAAATGAGAAAATACCTCATTATTGGCGAATTTACACACACACATATATATATATATATATATATATATATATATATATATATATATATATATATATATATATATATATGTATATATATATATATATATATATATATATATGAATCACCCATAACTACTGCAGGTATGAATTACCACTTACTTGTGGTAATCACTACTGACGGGTTATGGATTACATTGGCAAAGCCAGTGCGCACACACACACACGCACACACACACACACACACACACACACACACACACACACACACACACACACACACACACACACACACGCAGACCCATAATTTAAAAATTCTCCCTGGTATCATCTAGTGTTCCCTCACAGCTTTGTCCCAAAGCCTCCTCCCTCACAAACATACCTATATACCTGTTAACTGTCCCTGATTTTGCAGAATGCTCCTGCTGTTGCCTCTTACATGTGCCCTGTCCCTCATAACTCACAGACTTTGAAATAATTGAATACAGAGTTTAATACTTCTTATTATGTAAAAAAGTACTCTGTAACACCAACTCATCAGTTTTTATAAAGGGTAAGGCTCCTGTTTGGCAAACTGCATTCTGCTTCAAGGGTACAGGGTTTGAACCCACTTTTTTACTTTAACTTTTTTTTTATTTCCAAAGACTTAAGGTAATATGATAAAGGTATCTCTGGTGTCTAGTGGTGGCACAGTGAACTAACATGCAGCTAAAGCGCTGTGTGTGAATACTGAGGGAATAGGGTTTGCAGTTTTAATTTCTTAGATGGCATGTGATTTAGAGTATGCCTGGTGTCTATTTTTTTTCCCTGCCTCAAGTCTTTCGTGCTGCAAAATATTTTTCTATTGTCTTTTAGAAGCTTTTAGAGCATAATATAAACCGTATTCCTGATATCTAGTGTAATGAAGCATTTGAGTTCCATCTGTATCAGCTGCTGTATCCCATATTAGTAGCACTTCATTTTGCAGTTACTTTTCAGATGCTTCATCAGTTCTGTGCCATAGAAAACCAAACAATATCACTATTTCATTCTCCTAATCCACCAGTTTTACCACTTTGAGAATGTTTAACAATTTTCCATATTGAAATCCAGCTCTCACCTGTATTAAGGTGTTTTTTATTGTGCTTACATCTATGTAGATCAGCAACACCACCGACCATGGTTGCTACCTCTGTAACATATTTCTTATAAATTCAATTTCTTAAAAATTGATGACATTAAAAACAATTTGATGTAATATTCACCAGTAAAACATGTATTTTATTTGTGTCTGCCTATGTGCATATTGTGGCGTTAGAATGAGGTACATTGTCATAAATGTATATATTTCAGCTTTGTTACTGGTAAGTCATGTTGGGAAAAGTTCATTCATAAATATGCTTCTGGGAGAAAGCTCCTGCTGTTTTCACACATTATACATAATTAAACAGATAAATATTAGTAGATATTTGGAAAAAATAGAATGTACAGAAGCATGTGAAAAACTTAGTAAAGTAAGTGTTGCCGTTTACTTATGCATACTACTAGTATGTCACAAGTCAAAGTCAAAGTAAACTTTATTGTCATTTAGACACCACAAGTGAAGTCTAAACGAAATTATCTGCATCATGCTCAAATTGAGAAGACAAATACAGTCATACAATTACACATGCTTGGAAGAGACATATACAGTTACACATATATCAGACATAACATTTACCTTTCTCTTAGAAGGTTATATTATTACTTATTACTACAATTATTCCATACACCACTATATCAGCTGATTGGTTCCGTATTCCACCTGTACTTATTACACAATGTAATTCTCATGTTCTCTATTTTTGTGAGAATATCTAGCGGTTTGTATTGCACATGATTTTCTTGTAAATTGATAAGTTGGTTGAGCTGTCTTATTGTAATTGCACTATTGTTTGCTTATTCACAAGACTTATCAGTGTCTCGGATCCCTGAGATTAATACTAGAGTTCAAGAGTCTAATCGCTTGAGGTAAGAAACTATTCTTGAACCTGGACATTTTACAGTGCACACTGTGGTATCTTCTACCACATGACACAGGCATGTGAACAGTTCAAAAGCAGAGTGGGTAGGATCACCTGTTATTTTTATTTGTTTATCATAACAATGTGTCATATATAGATCCTTTATCTCTGTAAGTTTAGATCTCGTTATTTTCTTGGCAACTCTGACTATCTTTTGTAGGGCTTTCTGATCTGCAGCTAAACAGCTCCTATACCACACCCAAAAGCTGCACATTAGGATACTTTCTATGATACATCTATAGAAGGTGGAGAGGATAGAGGGAGGTAGGCTTGCTGTCCTCAGTCTCCTCAGAAAGTGCAAGCATTGATGGGCCTTCTTTATCATGTGACTGGTATTGGTTAACCAAGAAAGATGCTCTGCTATGTAGACTCCCAGGAATTTTGTGTTCTTTACCCTTTCCACAAACTCCCCATTTATCATGAGAGGAGAGTGAGCTGGTTGTCCTCTGCTGAAGTCTATTATGGTCTCCTTGGTTTTGCTGACATTGAGGTCAAGATTATTCCTGGCACACCAGTCAGTCAGAGAACACACTTCTTCCCTTGTAAGCTTTTTCTTCTCCTTTGCTGATGAGGTCTACAACTGTAGTGTCATCTACAAACATAATGATGTGGTGGGTGTGAAATCTGGCTTTAGAGATGTGGGTCAAGATAGTAAACAGTAGTGGGCTTAGCACACAGCCCTGAGGTACTCCTGTGTTGATAGTGATGCTCTTTGAGGAATTCTTGCCCACACATACTCTTTGGGGTCTTCTACTCAGAAAGTCCTGGAGCCAGTTGCATATGTGGTTATTAATACCTGGGTGGACAAGTTTTTCTATTAGCTGTTGTGGGATCACTGCATTGAATGCTGAACTGAAATCAATAAACAGCATTCTGACATAACTGTCCTTATTTTCTAGGTGTGCAATTGTGTGATGCAGTGCAACACAGATGGCATCTGCCATGCAGTGGTTTACATGGTATGCGAACTGCAGTGGATCAAGTGCTGTTGGAAGGTTTGCTGTCAGTTGTTTTTTGACCAACCTTTCAAAGCTTTTCATGACAATGTATGTGAGGGCCACTGGTCTATAATCATTAAGGCTACAGGGAGTGGCTTTCTTTGGTAGTGGTATAAGATTTGTGTTTTTAAAGCACTTGGGTATCTTTGCTTGGCTGAGTGAGATATTAAATATATCTACCTGTCCAATGCTTATTTGTTGAGCACAGCCCTTTTTCGGATTCACCTAACACAGTGTCTTTTTCACCTCAGCTTGGTTTAGAATGTGCACTTCGTTGC
Source organism: Protopterus annectens (assembly GCF_019279795.1). Taxonomy (NCBI): domain Eukaryota; kingdom Metazoa; phylum Chordata; order Ceratodontiformes; family Protopteridae; genus Protopterus; species Protopterus annectens. Next base: position 357,139,404 of record NC_056734.1, on the reverse strand, counting down.
CTGGGTCTGTAGGGGGTAACATTGCCTTGGAGCACTTCTTCTCCTCAAATCTACTATAGAAGGTGTTCAACCTATCTAGGAATTCTGTGTTGTTCTCGCATTGAGCTGATGTTGGTTTGTATTTGGTTGTGGTTTTTATTCCCTGCCACATATTCCTGGAATCCCTCATGTTAGTCGAATGGTTTTGTACTTTCTTTCCATATGCCCTCTTTGCCTCCTTTATCCCTCTCTTTAGATTTGCCCTTAACACCCTAGCAACATCTTTGCCATTCATCTTTAATTGCTTTCTTTTACAAGCTCGTATACTTTGCCTGTTAGCCATGGCTTTTGGTTTGCTCTTATAATGATGCTTTTATTCACTGTCATATCTTCCACGCATTTATATATATATGCCACCATAATTTCTGTGTATTCATCCAAGTTGATCTGTTGCTCGACTGCAGCAGCCTCTTTAAATATGTTCCAGTTTGTATTCTCGAAACAATCCTGGATTGCTGTGATTGCACGCTCTGGCCATATCTTGAGTTGCTTCACAGTGGGCTTTTTCCTGATTAGTCCTGTTTTATATACTGGCATTAACATAATGGTAATGTTGTCTGAGCCACCCAAGTGCAGATGTTGCAGGGATTTATATGCCGACTTAATATTGGTATATATTTTTTCAAGGTGATATTTCCCTTTGTAGCAAATCTCACATATTGGTAGTAATGAGGTAATACTGACTTCAACTCTGGCTGACTGAAGTCTCCTGCAATAATGTGTGCAAAAATCCTGATTTTTATTCTGTAGGTCACAAACTGAGTTATACAGCATAGTCAGAGCTTCACTAGTGTTTGCACTTGGTGGTATATACACTTCTGTCATGTTAATGCCTTTGAACTCTCTGGGAATATAAAAGGGTATGCATCTCACTGCAAGAACTCTATGTCTCCAGAGCTGTGGCTCAGTATGGTGTCACAGTTTCTGTACCACTTGTTATTTACATACAAGCAGACTCCCCCTCCTCTAGACGTCCCACTGAGTGCATGGTTTCTGTCTGCACAAAACAGTGTGAGCCCTTCCACCTGTACTGCACTGTCATTAATGTTATTATGCAGCCAAGTCTCTGTAAACATAAATACACAAGTGTTTCTCACCTTATTTTGAGATGCCATTTCCAGTCATATGTTGTCCATTTTATTTTCCAGGGAGCATACACTTGCTAGTTGTAAGGATGGTAGTGCACACCTGAATTAGTTTGCCTTCAGTCTATCAGTGATTCTAACCCTTGTCCCTCTATTTCTGGTTCTCTGACATCTTTTCCTCTTGATCCTTTTCCAGTGTCTTGTAAAATTCCTAATAACCTATTTTTGGGATTTGGAGCCATGCAGTGATAGAATTCCAAGATTGTTAAGTGTGGAAGTTGTTGTAGGCCTGTCAGACTCTGCAGACAACAGGCAGACCATCCAGCTGCACAACAAGCTTAATTCCATGATTTCCAGTAAGTTTTCTTTGCTATAAGTGATTGCACCTTCCTTTAAAGCCTCCAAAACTGTTTTTTCCCTATTTTTTCTGTGGAAAAGAAGAAAAGAAGACAAACACTGCAGATTTCTCACTCCAGCTGATTCAGCCTCTCCCACACAGGGTGCCACAATTTTTTTACAATAGCTATACTTTAATTTTCTTCTCATAAAAAGTATATCACTGATCTTACAATTTAAGTCAGATGTAAATAAAGTGGCATTTTTCCCTAAAGACTTGACATTTATTAGTGGATAAAGACTGCTTCCATTATTCAGTTTGTTTGTGGTGTAGTTTAAGTATCACAATAGCAAATGTTGGTCTTGAACTGCTATCCAGTAATCCTTTAAAGATTTTATGGTGTGCATTGCAGCTGTACTGGAAATAATTAACAGATTATGTAAATTATCAGAAATAGTTTCAACAAATAAAATCTGAAATATTAAAATCATGTGTTTCAAAACCCTATTGAGTTTTCAAGGTCAGGTTGTAAGAAAAAATTAATAATTTATTTTGCTACATTAAATATTCTAATTACGCAGTATATGTGACTACAAAAATCGTACCTTTACAGAAATGAAAATATGTGGCATTTTAAAGTTTTAATGAAACTATCTAAATGAAAAAAAAATGCCATAATTGTTTTGTGGGCTGCTCTATATTAATAATAATAATAATAATAATTTATCTGAATGTATTGTTCATTTTACTTTTTAATGGAATAATACAGTTACAACACCTGGAAAATATATGATGGGTATCTTTTCTTTATTCTTCACTCATTTGACAGATTGTATTCTGCATAATACTGCTGTACATGGTATTATGCTGCACATGTGGTTGAAACATATTCACATTTGTTTGTCAACAAATAGAGAAATGCACAGTTTTTCCATTTTCAAGCATTATATAAAACTATATATCATGATACACGGTAAATCTAGTCAGTCAGTGAGGATGCCAGAATTAGGAATGTCAGAATTCACCAGCATTGTTATCACACAACTAAATTATTTTTCTGTACAATAGTGCGGTTCAACAGAAACATTATTACCACTTAAATCATCTCAAACACATTGGCCACAGGTTCTGAATGCAATGCACTATGGGAGACACACATTCTTAAAATATCAACACTGTACAATGCTCTTAAAGTGGTAATGGCTATGGTACATATTCATTACATATACAAACAATTTAGCAGTTTCACTTTACCTATTATCACCCCCCTACCTCTTAATGAGAATGATACCTTACTTTCCGCTATGGCAGTATACAGCTGATGCCCCATGCATTCATCACGCTAGACTGATAGTACCAAAGCATATTTCTGTGGCTGTACATTCAGTTAGTATGATTACTTTTTAAATAGCACTTGAAAAAAAAAAACATTGCTAGCAAAATATGTATTTCTACATATCTGTCTTATTATGGAGTATCCAGTTTTTTCTTTAAACATCATTATTAAATTATCAGTTGTGACACAAGCAAACTTACATTTATCAACCAAACACCACGATGCCGACAGCACTCATACTTTATAACCAAAACTAAAACAAAAAACATTCCCACTCAGAATAATCGACAGGAGCTTTAATGTACAGTTAAGTGCTTTCATTCCTCACAATGAATGAAACTTCATAACTGTTTAAAACATCATCAGAACCATATTATATAACAGAGATAATCAATACTCAATCAGTTTAAACTCCAATAAGATTATTCAGTCACCAATAAAATACATATCAATGCTAACCAACATTAAAAAAGTTCAGAAATAAATAATCCATAAAATCCATAACAAAAATTGCTATATAACACATATAAGGGAAAAGAAAAATACCCTAATTACTATAAACCATCAACTAACAAGTCAACTTTTCCTAAAAAAGATACAGTCTGTCCCTTTTTATTCTTAACAGACTCAATATAGAAACCTTGTCATTTAAACTAGGTTTAGTTGTAGCATCAAGCAACAACTGCCACTGCAGTTCCCTTGAATCTAACAAAACATCCCACTTACCACCTCTGATGGCTAGATTAATCTTTTCCAAAATTAAAAAAAAAACACAAATTTATTGAAATTAGTGCATCTAATAGAATGTTTATACAATGCATTAGTTTTGTCCCTCTTTTTCAATTCATGCACACATTAATAAATCTTTGCCTAAGTGCATTCTGAGTTTTCCTTACATAAAATGCAAGGCATGATAAACATAAAACACAGTAATCCACATACCTGGTTTGACAATTGAATCCTCCCTCTCCCTTAGGTGCTATACCCCTCGGGTATCAGGAAACAGTAATACAACAAACTTTGGCAATAATCCTGCATTGAGTACACCTTCCATATTTCTCATGATGTTAACACTACTTTCTGAACTACTGTTATGGGTCATTTTAAAAACTTATTTAAAATTGAGTCCATTTCTGCACGCAATAATTGGCTTGTCACCCAACATGTCTTTAAATTCCCTTGGTCCAAAGACCAAGTCCCAGTATTTAATCAGAACTTCATGAACCTTAGAGGTCATGGAATTGTAATTACAAACAATAGCCCTAAAAAGAAAAAAAAAAAAAAATATTGTCTCTTCCTACATGGTTAGCCACCAGGTAATCCGGAAACATAAACAGGTTTATATGCTGTGTACCTAGCAATCACAATCTTGTCCTTTAACCTTTGGATTAACTCCAATGGATAACCTTGATCCAAAAACATTTCACACAGTCTTTGTGTCAGAAACAAAACAGAATAGATGTATCACCTGTCCCTTAACAATGTTGGTTTTCTGCCAACCTGGATGTTGGCTTTTAAAATGTAAAAATCTGTTAGAGAATGTTTCCTTACAGAAAATGGTAGAGTCATACAATTGTGTCTTGTTGTCCTTAACAATCAATACATCCAAAAATGATTTTAATGAAATTAAAATCAGTCTTAAACCATAAAACGGAGGTTGAATTATTAATGTAACCCAACAATTCATTAAGTTCCTTCTCAGAACCCGACCAAATAAAGAAAATATCTTCCAAATAATGCAAATAAATAAGACGTATGGCGGTAGTAATCGTACTCACATATAAATAATTTCCAACACCATAGTACTATGTTGGCAAGCACAGATGCAGCTGCTGCCCTCATAGCCACTCCTGTAATCTGTTCATTGTATTAATTTTCAAAAAAGCATAATTGTTGGATAATACCAACTCCATAAATTGCACTAAAGCCAACACTTTACTTTGCAACTAGTTAGTCCCCCAAACAAAGCCTCTTGAAAGCAAGTTAATCCTACTTCATGTAGAATTACCAAGAATAAATCTCTCATGTCAACCACAAGCAACAATGCTGTATCTGTGTATTCAACTTCAGCCATTAGGCTCAAAAATGCCAAGAATCTTTCAGTACATGTGGTTTATCATCAAAGAAGTGTTACAACTTGATATCCACAAATTTGGCAAAGGTTCTGTTATTGACCTCCTAGCTGTGACAATAGGAGACAAACAGGGCTCTACAAAGGACTTATGAACTTTAAGGATCCCAAAAATGTTGAGTATAATAGGCATGTCCACAATTAAATACTTCACCAAATTCTTATTGTACCGAATCTCTAACCCAATGTCAAAGAACACTCATTTAATCTACCATAAGCAATGTGTACCTGATTAATAGAAACACTAACAAAATAAGTCCCATCAGTCAAATACTGTAACATCTTTTGAACAGGGAAGTGGATATCTATAATCACAACCCCACACCCATTGACAGCTTTCATTACCCTAATGTCACCGTTCTCCATTAACAAGTTTAAAACTTTTGCCTCCTCCTGGGACAAATTAAAAACATTTTCTTTTTACTCATATTGTCATTAAGGAATATCTGCATAATTCTCCTCTCACGTAAGTGTTCACAAAGAGATATTGTAGAATACAAAGGCGGGGTGAAATGTAGTGGATCTTTTAATTAAATACTTTATCTCCCCAAGTTGCTGTTCCTAAACAAAGTGGCCAAATTTTCCTTCATAGTAAACAATTTCAGCTCTTTTAAAATATCAGAAATGTTAGACCCTTGGTTCAGAACAAAAGTATACCTTTTAGAAATAGCTGTCCAAATATTGGTATGATGTTCACTGTACTGTGATTGTTTATAGGTTCTTAGATTAGTACTAGGCTAACTACCTTTGTGAGCCATTTTAAGCCTAGCCAATTACCCCATGTGGGGATCAAAGCCTGCACCTTGTGTCTGTAAGGTAAACACCTTAGCCATTATACTGACCTCCCACCCAAAAGAACCCACAGCCTTCTACACCAAAGGGAGGCATGCTACCTGTTGCACCACTGAGAATTAATTGTATGTCTTAAAACTAAACAATATGTGAACAGTACCCACAAGCACTTTGTTGTCCTCCTGAAACAACTTCATTATTCCCTTACTTGCCATTTGGTCAGAAACCTTCTCAGGATAAAAAAACATTATCAGGACATGTGTCAGTGGACAAATAATCAACTGGTAAAGCATCACTGCTTGAAATAAGCTCACCTACAGAACTCTTGAGGTGAATTTCTTGACAGTGTTTCTGAAGAAGTCTGTGAGATGAATAGCGAATATTAACATTCACTACACTAAAATCCATCTTTTTTGTTACTCTTCAGGTGTTTTTTCCATGTTTTGTTGTTTTATGTTTGGAAATTGGTGATGAGCATTAAAACAATAAACAAATATAGTTAAAAAAAATCTGAGAATGAACACACTGTTTTGTGCCATTCTGCAAACTAACTGAAGACAACTGTAGCAGAGATTCAAGTCTAGAACTTTAAGAATTTGGTTACAGCAGTACATTAGATACACCAAGCCTCTTTTGTACAAATACATTTTAAAGAAGCAACAAAAGCTTTTTCTTTTTGCTCTAGGTGTCCTGATGGATGCATTTGTTTTGTTCCAAAGTTACGAGGATTAAAAAGAAAATTCTTTCCTATCAGCAAGACACGAGTAGGAATAAATAGTACATTTAATTAGATTGTAGATGATCAAATGGCTCTGGAGAAAGATGTCAGGTATAACCATCTTCATAAAAGTGGTCAAGGAAAGTTCTGAAGTTGATAGTATGACAGATAGTCTGCTAATGTAATGCAGTGGTGCTCAATCCCAGGACACCTGATAATTAATCTACTGATTTTACTCAAAGGTTCCAGCATTCTAGTTTCTAATTATATCATTAAACACTGTTTTTTATTGTCTAGGGATTAGGACACCTTTAGTAGAAGTTCATCTTGTTTTATCAGTTGGAAAGGCAAATGTAGTATGTCGAGCTTATAACACTGCAAACAACTTCTCGTAGGTTTTTGTTAAGGTGAAGTGAGAAGGAATTATCTGGATGTAGTCATACATCTGAATATTTATACTCTGTTTTTGCTGACTGTAGACTGAAAATGATGTGTGAATAATTGTAATGAATTTCACTTAGCCATGCCACCTTTTCAAATAACACCAATTTTGCTTTAAAAAATAAGTATTTTTTCTTTTATAACTACAGACTGCATTATATCCTACCATTGAGCTTATGGATGGAGAAGAATGGTTACAGCTAGATCACTGACATGCAGAACATATGAGGTTTGGTAACAAACCAATTTGTCCAGGGACATCTTCAGAGTGGAGTCAGATAAATATATTAGTAGGAGTAAAGAGGGTAGGGGGGAGAAAGGGTTAAATGGGGAGGGAGGGATGATTGGGAGGAAATGAAGTATGGGTAGGGAAGGGCTTAAGGGGTTTATGCAAGTATAACTGGGTAAGGAATGACATTTTGACATGAACTTGCTAAGACAAGTTCATGTCTGAGATGACCTTTGGTGTTGTAGAAAAACAGGTAGGCCTAGGGTTAAGGGAGGACAGTGGGATGGTTTGGTGGCAGGTTTGTACATTTTTTTGCATATCTCCTTCCTCTCCTTATTGCTGATTTGTCATGGTTGGAAGTGGGAAAGGAGTGGCTGGGATGGTGGTGGTAGTAGTGAGGTGCAGGCCGTTGAGTTATTTTGTGTTCTCTTGTCCTGAAGAGTTTTAGGATTTTTTTTTTGGTATGGGGCTTTGTTGTGTCATCCCATGTTCTGTGTGTTGTTGATTTAGTGTGGTATGACAAACTTCTGGATCAGTATGTAAAAAAAAATAAATAAATAAAAAATAAATAAATATGTTGGTGTCATGGCTTTTTGCTAGGGATGTGGATGGAGCAGTTTTGAATTTGTGAGGCTTGGTTCTGAGCCTGTTGGCACTGGTCAGGGCATGCACACCTTTGAATTTCCCAGTTTCCGGAACATACTGTTTTCTGTGGCTGTTTTGCTCTGTTCCCTTCAGCTGGGGCTGCGAGAGGTTTTTCGCGGGCTTTGAGGAAGATACAGCACCAGTTATCACTGCGCATGTGCGGTGCTTCTCAACAGTACAGCTTTTCAAAGTCTACATACCTAGCTCCTCTCCCAATCTATCTGGTTACACATATTCTTTGTCAAGCAATGTAAATGCTATTAGGCCTTCGCACAGCCTGAATAGCACTACAGTCTGCAAAGTGGGACAATTTCATGTGGGTGTATCTTAGTGGTGCTTTTCAGATCAAGGGAGCTGTGATTGAGTTCTGGGGGGTAGAGGCTGTCCCCACTCATGCATAGTAGAACCCGCACGGTGATAAGGGGATCAGGCATACTTCTCAACTGTCCAGATTGTCCTCATTGCCTCATAAGGTTAGTCTATTCCTCATAAACTTTGTGGTTTTCCAGAATATCACTAAGGATTGAGCCAAGCAGATAGTGCTTGATAAAGTTTCCAGCTTGACATCCTACAGAAAACACATCCTAACTATTCTATTCTAGTAACTTTTAAGTTTATAAGAGCAATATTCAAAATCCATCCTGGTTTCTGGGGAGTTGTCCCTCCATTATTGTGGCTTTGTCCAGATTTCTTGTGCTATGAAGTTGAGAGATATGGGACCAGGTCAGTTCAGTATTACATAGGGCATCCTGTTTGACTCACTTAACACTTATAACTGCACGTTTAGTTTCACGGTTGGGCTGAGTGGCCAGTTTGTTTGTTTGTTTGTTTTTCCTTGCTGCCAGATGGATATGATCTGTGAGTACAGCTTGAGGGGGGGGGGGGGTTGAAGTGAAAATAAAGAAAAGTAAGAGAAAAAAAAAATACAAGACAGATTTTCATTGTAGCGGCAGGGCTGTTTATGCTGCAAGTGCTGTTGCTCATGAGGCTTTTGTTCATGCAGGTCAGCTATAGAGATTTGTGCAGAGTGCTCCGATTTAGTTAAGGCAAAGTGACTGTTCGCGGGCTAGGTTGAAGTATTTGTTTTGAGACAAGCAGCTGAAAGGTCTGCGCATGCAGCTTCAACAGCAATGGCAGTGAAGGGGGACGTTTGAGAGATTTTCGCAGAATGTCCTAATTTTGATCCATAGTTTGGTCAATTTCTTGTGGCAAATCATGAACTGTGATAGTCAGGAAATAGACAGTCATTTGAGTTTCAGACTTTATACCCTTCGGGGCCTTTGTACCCCAATACTGATGGCTTTGTCCAGATTGCTTGCTGTAGGACTTCAAGAGGTATGCCATAGCATTAATACACTTTGGGGAAGGTGTCTGTATGAGGGATGTCAGTGTTAAGGGGTACAGAGCTCTCAGTTGTCATGATTATTAATAGTGGTTGGGGATGCCTTGTAATAGTTTACAACTGTGATTCTTGGAGGGTGATCACTATTAGTCTTGGCATAAACTGTAAAGGTGACAGCTGGTTGCATGTTACGGCCCAGAGACTAGCCTTCTCAAGCAGGTTTGTAGTCTGTGACATGGGCATCTGTAATATAGTGTGTTTTTTTTTCAGTTCAGATACATCCACAATTGTGGTGGAGGGGCTGTTGCCACAGTGTAGGTTAGGGATCGGATGTTTTGCTCATGTATGCCCATGGTGACTAAGAGTTGAGAGAATGGGGGCAGTGTTGATTACCTAAGTAGAATCCTGCCACAAGAATACATTAATGCAGTGGGAACGATTGCCCTTCCAGCATTTTAAATATACACATTACAATTAATGTGTAAATAAAATATTGTCATTATTGTATATAAAAAAAAAGATGCTTTAGATTTTGGACAATATGCAGGGTTTTCATCCCTTTCTGTTCTTCTTTTGTATTGAGGTTCTGACTAATTATTGAGGGCGAAGTGGGAAACAATGACAGATATCAGAGCTTAAGAAGCATACTTGGGCAAGCCTGTCATTCCATTGACTTGTTAAGTTACTAGGGGCGATAATTAAATGGGGGTCACTATTTATCAGCCAAAAGGGGTTAGCATAAGGTTAAAGTGTTTAGCTTGACTAACACAAGGTGCGGAGATTTCTTCTAGCAAGAGTAGCTGGGAGAGAGAGAGGGCGATGTATAAAAAAAAAAGTGGCAGCTGGTTGCAGTACAGCTAATGCTTGGCTGGTGTTTTACATATTGTGTAAGTGGTGTACAGTACAGTTTTCCTATGGGTAGAGGGGGTTTCTGAGGATATGGTATTCTTCAGTTCTGTAGGTGTTGGTGTTCTCTTTGGGTTTGCTATTCAGAGTGCTGACTCCTACATTTTACATCACTCTGGGTCTAGTTGCAGGCTTTAAATATTTTATAGGTAATTTCTAAGTCTGAACACACAGGGTTTGGCATCTTGAAGTGATTCTGTATTTTAGTGTGGCCCTAGGTATCCCCAACATGCAGTGCTCAGTGGTAAAAGATACATCATGCAGTTTTCTTTCTTCATAAAGCTCTTTGTCAGTGCATTGGTTACAGGCATGGAGCTGTTGCCTACTGTGAATAGCAGGAGACTTGACTCATGGACTGTTTCCATATTCTACCCTTTACTTTGGATGAGTAGGGGGAATGATCAGTGAGCCGTGACAGCACAGCCTTGGTGGGTTTTTAGGACAGTCAGGTGATGTTAGTGGGGGTTGGCAGGAAGGTGCTTACTACAACTACTAAATATTTGTTGGGTGATGACACAATCGATATGTTATCGGTTAACTCTTTCAGTTGCTAAGGAGAATAGGGAGAGTTACATACAAAACTTATTTCCTTGTGTTAAGAAGCCAGACAAAATTAAACGGGAGTTTTTGAGTGTGTTTCGGGGGTTATGAGTTTGGCTGCCAGGGGGAGGAAGTTCATTGAGTTGAGTTGTGTATGGTGAAGCTGGACGAGAGTGGGGGAGGTAGATGAAGGGGGCTAGGTTGTGTCAGGCTGTTTCTGTTTCATATGACATACATTTCATTTTTCTTTGTAGATGGCAGTGCTATGATGGGTCTTTCACCATTTGGAGGGTTACGCAATGCAGTCACAGATGGTTCAGTGCAGACATCGTATCAGCTGATGGTGTGAAGGATGCGGTCTTAACAGGTGATGGATGCTGCTATGATGGAGGTACAGAATTTCTGGCAGAGATGACGAAGGACTCAGTTCATATCAGCTGGTGGGCCTGAAGGAAGTGCATTGGACAGGTGATGTAGCTATTGGAGATTCTGGACATTTGGCATGGAAGGCTGTGAGGTTGCAGGTAATGACACGATCCCAGGTGCTCATTTAGACAAATGCGAGTTAGTATGGTTCGAGATTACTGTGGCAAAAGGACAGGTATGCTTGAGGTAAATTAGGGGCATGGTGTAGCAGGTGTTTAGTTAGCATTAAGGGGATTTTGGGGTAGAACCTAGATGGGGTGGAATTAACAACAGCTGAGGTTGGGTTGGTTTTGGGTTTGGTGGGTAATGAAGTTTTCAGTAATTTTAATATGGTATGTACGCAGTTAGGCCTGTCAGATTTGGGTGGAGCTTTTGGGTGCATTTAAAGTTGTTTATTCAGGTTACTCTGTGGGTAGAGGGAACATGATTTGATCTGATGCTAGGAAACTGATATGGTTCTTAGGGCGTGGTAGGTATTGGTAATGTCTCATACTAAGTTGGGGTTTAGATGGAGTACCACAAGAACCATTTCATTTATGCTTGAGGGAATTTGTAGGTAGGGTTTTTGGAAGCATTGTAGGCATGAGGGTGTTTTTGGTATATTTTGAGAGCAGGGTGCTTTGTTTACGTGGGTGATAGAGAGTTTAAGCAAGGCACGTTTTTGGAGTTTTACAGAAGTTGGCATGTTCTGCTTCTTTGTGTCTTGGCTAGGGTTTTAGCCAGGAGGGCCTTTAGGAGTTACTGACTTGGGGGGGTGTTTAAGGTTATGCAGGTGTTAGAAGTTTCTAGCAGTCAGCACCACAATCAGGAGCATAGTATTTTGCTATTGTGAATTTGGTTGGTTTTCAGTTGTTTGATGGGTCAGCTTGGACTGAGTGGGTAGAGGGACAGATGTTGACTATTGTAAGAAGGGTTTTATGTGATGATTGGTCTTCGGATTTAAATTCAAGGGGTTATAGTTTCTGTGCATTTGTTATGGTTATAGGTAGTCATTCTGGAAATATTTTGAGGATCAGCAAAGGTGAGGATGACTTCAAGTGCTGCGCTTATATTGGATAGTTGGAGGGATGGTTCGATGGCTCTTGGGCGATTATTATATAAGGCTGCCATTATGGGTTAGTTGCTTAAATGCCATGATGGCCACTTAAAACATTTTTTTTATAATGGACAGTTGGTGTGATGTCAGGATTGTTATTGTGCTGACTTTAAAGGGTTTTCATTTGGTTATTACATTCATTTCAGTGGTAAAATGGGGATGCAAGGTGGCATAAGTGTAGGCAGTCGGCTCTGTGTAGTTTTAGTGGTGGTGGGCTTAGGGTTTGGTTGCCCTGTTGGCTAGTAATGTCTTTTGAATCCTTGCGAGGTGTCCATTGGTCGTGAGGTCCAGATTATTTAGTTCATGTGTAGTGGTTATGCTGGGTTATGAGTTAATGGTTTGTTACATTAGCATAGGAAAGGGATCAGTGGTTGTTTTCAGTTGTTTGGGTAACTGGCTATTTTGTTAGTTATGTGATAGAGCTTTAGGAGGTGAAGACGTGCATCCATTTTGGTTAGTGAGGATGGGGCACACCGAATGATGTTTGGCCTAATGACTTAATGGTGGTTAGGCTGCTGAAAGTTTATTGGAGAGAGGGGGAACAGCCTTGTTAGACTGATGGGCAGAGAAGAGGGACAGGCATGCCCTCTTCTGTTCCCCCTTTGGTTTTGGAAGGTCATTCCAATGAATTGGGAATGGAAAGTGACTTGATAAATAAGGTAGCTGGGATAAGGATGCTGCTTATTTGGTTGGATGCTAATTCAATAAGTGGTAAAGGAAGTGAGTAATGGGACACTGCTTCATAAGTAAGTGAGTTGGAGGTATGGATGCTGCTTACTGGGTCAGGATGAGCAAGGTCATGCTGTCCTGACTAACATTACATGGATGTGGATGCTGGAATTCAATCACCTATATTGTGTTTCAGTTGTAATTAATAAATATTGGATAACAAAATTATGTTTATGAAAGTTTAATAAAGGTTGTCAAATGTCATTCAGTCTTATGTGCTTATTGAAGGGGACCAGGACAACTTTGAAATCACTGAGTTGATCCCTGTAGAGCTTGTTTCATAACAGTGGAATGAGATGATGTTGGATTATTAACAGGTTCTCTATGTGATTAAGATAATAACTCATCTGAGGGCTACCTTATGTAATACATAGGCAGTAAGTTGTTAAAGTAGGAAATAGGCTTGAAATAGAATCAAATGTTTTTGTTAAATCCATTAATACAAGCCTGGTTACTTCACTGGAGGACATTTTATGATGACTGTTTTCTAGGGTATTGACAACTTTAAGGGAACTCTGACCCTTCCTAGATCCTTGTTAGATGACTCTCAGAAGACCACAAGAGTCAAGATACTTCTTAAGCTGGAGAAAAGGTCACCTTCTCCAGGCAATAGCCAAGAATATATAATAAGTAAACTGATCATTAGTCAGACACTGATTTTGCCACTAAAACTGAAATGTGTTTGAGTGGCATATTCAGAAAAGTACAAAAGGTCATCGATAACTCATTTAGTCCTGGGCAACAGGAGTCCAATTAATCTCCTTTCTTACTGAAGTCTTTTTGTCTGGAAAATACTTGCTTCCTGAAAGATTTTCTGCAAAATCTACTGTTAAGAACACACCTCATATGAGTTGCAATTTTTTATAAGCAGTGTACACCTCAGAAGTCTGTTATCAAACAAATAAATAAATAAATATAGAAATAGTAGGCCAGGCACTCCCTAGTTATTAGATACATATAATGAAACTCACTGTAACCCCTCACCTCCAGCACATGCATGTCAGACACTGGCAGCACATGTGAATGTAGCTCTTTCATGCTTAGAAATTGCTAGAATAACAAATTTTATATTAGCATGCTTTTTCTGAAGGACATGAAGTCTGACAACTCAAATACCTGTCATTATTTATTGACTGCAGTCCACAACATTAAAATATATGGCAAAAATCAAGAGCATTCTGCAAAATTAAAATCACATATTGAGGGCTATATATCCATATGCAGTCACTCTACACACGTACTCTCAAAAACAACCAATATACTTATCTGGAATCCCAATAAGAACACTGCTTCTTAGTGCTAAAAGAGCATCACAATGGGCATGATTTCAATCTTTCTAACTTCGCCTGATCACATGCTATAACTTTTCCAAGCAATTAAAGTTGTTTCACTGGAGAGATTTTTCTAAATGTACAAGTGACAGCTTTAAAGAGGTTGCTTTTCAGAGTGTTTAGAGATTTGAGAGCTTTATTTGAGGCAGCTACTTCCATGCTTCTCCTGTGTGTGTATAGCCATATTTGCATACTGCTTTGAACAGTAAAGATGTGATTGGTTGCTGAGCTTTGTGGCTTTAAAATGGAGCCCGAAGGGCAAGAAAAAGCATTGTGGTTTCACTAAATGCCATCAATGGGTATAAAAAAGTGTATTTTTAAAGGAAAATAGAACATATAAAAAATGGAAATTGGTGGAAAGGCTAATTTTACTAATAATTATTTTATTTCTGAATATCATTGTGTGTACATGAAATGATGAAACACAGCACTGGGGTGGTGAGGGTCATTAAAATGCATTTTGCAACAGTTTTTTCTTATGTAACAGTATACAATGTTTTCAGTGTTCTTTCAGATCATATACTAAGCTTCACTTAGTACTAACCTTAAGAATATTGGGCAATGTTGCCAAGTGAAATGTCCTGAACAGAGAAATATGTTCTTACAGCCAGAATGGTATCTCAGATGTCCTGGTCAGTATGCTTATGTAGAAAGTAATAACTGTAGAAATGGGCACCAACTTTGAGTGTTCCTTAAAAAGGGAATCTTCAGAAATTCATTTGTGGTTATTACTGATTTTGGTTTTAGTGCAAAAGATAAAATCAAGTTAAGAATATTGTGGTGAGGAAACTGACAAGGATGTATGCCTGAACTGGATGCCTTGCTCAAAGCATGCTTCACCAGTGATGCAAAATAAATGAAAGTCCTGGTTAACAAAATGCTTTTGTATTGAGTCATGGAACATGTTGTTATGTAAAAATTAACTATGCTATTAGAAAATAACAGATTCAATGGGACAGACACCCCCATGGTTGCACAACCCTGAAGACAGTATATAGGTAAGGGGGATGAAGTGATAACCATTTGAAATATCGTGACCCATTACAATGAGTCCTGAAACACAAAGACTGAAAGGCCAAAACACTGTTGAGTGCTATAGGTTGAATCAAGGGTGATTAGAGTGAGGATATTTTTTCTCTGGGTATGAGCATGTTCTTTGAAATAGATCTAGTGACTTAAGAACTTTTCATGTTTTAAGACTGAAAGCTTTGGAAATAAATATGTCTATAAAGTCTAAATTGGAAAGTGTGATCTAAGAGCAGTGGAGGTTATCTATAGTGTTATACTGTGTTATAACTTCATTTGATTGAGTCATTATGTCAATAAAATTCATTTTTCAGACAATGCTTGTGTGTTGGTTTGCAGCTAGCCAATGGAACAGGTTTGAGAAGGCTTTTTGTAGATATTTTTGTACAGCTGTCATTAAGGGTCTCTGCAGAATTTTGTCATTTGCATAGATGATGATGGTAATAAAGCGAACAACTGGATGATATAATTGATAAATAACAAAACTGCATTGGTCCAAACACAGGACTCCTACTGTAATGTGGCCATCATTAATTGTGGTAATGCCAGACTTTACTTTGAAGGTTCATTGTGTTAGTTCTTAAACCAGTTAACTATATTTTTGTCTAAAGCCTAGGTTCAGTGGCTTATTCAGAAGTATTTTGTGGTTTACACATTCAAAGACTTGGACTTATATATTGATTCAAAGTGCAGACTTGTATTAAAAAAGTACTTTTTGTCCAATGTACAGAGAACTTCCTCAGGCTGCCAGTTTACATGTAGCTTACTTTTTCTACTACCTCTTTTCACTGCTTTGAAGCCTTCACTGTCTGGAACTTTTCCACAGTAACCAGAAAGAAAGAAGAAGAAATGAGTCTTTAAAGCACGTCTGACGATTCTGCGCTAGTACTTTTAGTTGTTCAGCTACCATTAATATAGGTGTAGTTTTATATCGTGCAACACATAATATGCCTGAATAGCAGAGAATTAGTGTTCAAATGAAGTTTAGATGTGTCAAAAAACATTTCTACTTTTGCATTTTTACCATCAAAAAAATCAAATAATCTGAAATAGAACCATTAGCAAATACATCTCTAATAACATCTGTTTTCTTAAAGTTTACATCATTGTATTTCTTTTAACCTGAACAAAAGCTGAAACATCCTTTAAAAACAGTTAATATATAGCCATATTATATTCTTCTGTATTCCTTACTACCAGGGTACTTATCTTATCAGCATTCATCTATCCAAAATCTTTCCCCTTTGTTAAATTATAATCTTTCTTTTTTCACAGTTCACATACTACTGTAGGCTTCTGCTTATTTCATACTGATTTAAATGCTTCCAATACATAATTAGTTATTGGACGAAACTTGATATTTTGCTGTAATGTATTGTTTATTGATCTATATAATTTGCCATTATTTCTATATAAAAAATCATATTTAATTGCCTAACAGTTATGAAGTTAAAATGTCCATGACATTAACCAGTTTACCAGATATAAATGTCATACCTTGTGACCAAACTGAAAGATTAGTTTCTATAAATTCACATTCTATTAGATTCAAAATACAAAACAAACTATTGCCAGTTACCACTGTCCTTGCTTTAATAATAGTCTCTATTCCTAATCATACTCCCCTCCTCTTCATTTGTCCAAATTGTACTGGGATTCTGTCACTGATGTTTTGGATGGTTGTTCCTTTGTCACCTTTTGAGTTCCTCCTGGAATTCTCTTGTAGGTTCCCATGTCTTGTATTCTTTGACTCAACAACATTGTTTCCCTGCCCAGTCTGGACTGTGCTGGAAACATGTCTTGTGTGTGTGTGTGTGTGTGTGTGTGTGTGTGTGTGTGTGTGTGTGTGTGTGTGTGTGTGTGTGTGAATCCTTGTGATCTTCTTGGTTGGAATTGTCCTGCTGTCTCTGGATGGACATTTTTCCCTTAAGAAAGCATTTTTTGCTTCTTTCTCATTGGTTAAATACAAATGTTTTTGATAGGTCCTCATCTTTCTTAATTAAGTATCAGTGCCAGTATTGCAATTATTAACATTGTGGTTATGTTGTTTTATTTATTTATCTGGTTGTTTATTTATTTTTGCTTTTTTCATGTTTATAGTATGCTCATGTTTCTGTATTTGTTAAGAATGATACTGAGTCAAGTGTGATAAGTGCCCACCATTTTATGTAAGACAAACAATTGGACAGCTCTCTCTAGGAATCAGGGGCCCTCTATAGGCAATGTACTATTTGATCCCCAATGAGATATTGTACAACAAAAGGAAAGAGGTGGTGTCGATATGGAAATGATTGTAAACAAAAAGTAAATGTGGTGGTGTTGTATTCTAATACCTTACACAAAGTCTGGATTACATTAATTAGTATAAAAATGTGAATTAAAAGACAGAAAACTGTAGAGGAGCAAAGTTATTTTATATTTATTTTTAGGAATTTATGTTTTAGGGTCTCAGTTATTAGTGAAAATGTTTAATGTAATGTGTTTTAATTGGTTAAAATAAAAAAAAAATCATAAACAATTATACTACTTGAAAACGTAGGTATTTATGTTTTAGGGTCTCAGTTATTGGTGAGAATGTTTAATGTTATGTGTTTTAAGTGGTTAACATGAAAAAATTTGATATAGAAGTATGTTCCTTGTAAACTGACTGCCCAATGAATTCCTGAGTGTATAGGATGACATTCAATAAAAGTCTATATCCTGAAGCAGTATACTGGCAGCTTTTTGTTTACATAGTATTAAACATGTCTTTCTGAAGACAGGTAGTGAGATAAGCATTGTCTAGACAGTCAGATAGCACAGTATGAACTGATGAATCTATATGAAAGCGCAGAGTGAAAAATAACTGTTGGAGCATGCAGGTTCAATAACAATCCTAAATTATTAGGATGTTACATATGTTCATACATACTGGATAAGGAAAGAAAGAAAGAATTACAACAGTAAATAAGTTATTGAAGGATTAGTGCTCTGAGCAAGATTATGATAAAAGCATCTGGGAAAAGTTATAGGAGCACCAAAGGAATCATGGTATGGGTCACCTGCATGTGTGCCTGATATGAGAAACAGAACATTATAAAAGATGGAGAACAGATTTATATCAATTTCAAAGTTTATATAAATTGTAAATGGGAGACAACAGATGGGTAGTATTAATATTAGTGATAAAGGGAGCACAAGGGATAACGGTCAGTTTAGTAACTGGAATCGATGAAGAGAATAATGGAGAAAGAGAAGAGTTGAAGCTGATTCTTTACAGTGACAGACTTCAATGTAAATTTTTCAGTTGATTGAGATACTTGTATGAAGATGCTTAGCGGTGCAAGCATGACAGAACAGTGGTCAGCAATGAGCATAAACTGGGATATTACAATTCCATTAATAAGGATGAGTATGAAGTAGGATATTGTAACAGCACTAATCAGGATGTGCCAAAGGGATGAGTATGAACCTGGGCACTGTAATTATCAGCATTGTGATTATGTTATTTTATTTATTTGTTTATCAGGATGTGATGAAGGGCTGAGTGTGAACTAGGGTATTGCAATACCATTAATAAAGGTGGGCTGAAGACATGAGTATAAATTAGGATATTGTAATACCATTAATAAGGATGTGCCAAAAGGAAAAGTATGAACTAGAACATTCTAATACCATAAATCAAGATGTGCCAAAGGGATGAGTATGAACTAGGATATTGTAATGCCAGTATTTTATCCATTTATTTACACTGTTTTGCTGGAGAAGCGGTTTACTCCGAGTCATCTACTATCTAGTGATTAATCAAGATGTGCTGAAGGGATGAGCATGAATTAGAATATTATAATATCATTACTCGTGATGTGCTGAGGACATGAGGATGAATTAGGATAAGTTAATACCTTTAATCTGGATGTGCCAAAGGGATGAGCATGAACTAGGATTTTGTAATACTATTAATCAGTATGAATTAGGATTAGTATGAACTTGAATATTGTAATACCATTATTCAGGATGTGATGAGGGTATAAATATGAACCAGGATGTTGTAATACCATTAATAAGGATATTCTGAAGACATGATTATGAACTAGGGTAATGTAATGCTGTTAATCAGTATGTACCAGAGTGATGAGCATTAATTAGGGTATTGTAATGCCATGAATCAGGATGTGGCAAAGGGATGAGTATGAAAAATGATATTGTAACACCATTAAACTGGATGTGCCACAGTGACAAGTATTAATTGGAGCATTGTAATACTATTAATCAGGATGTGCTGAAGGGATGACTGTGAACTTGGATACTGTAATGCCATTAATGAGGATGTGCAAAAGGGATGAGTATGAATTAGAATATTGTAATACTATTAATCTGGATGTGCCAAAGGGATGAGTATTACTTATGGCATTGTAATACCGTAAATCAGGATGTGCTGAAGGGATGACTGTGAATGAGGAGATTGTAATACCATTAATCAGGATGTGCCGAAGGGATGACTGTGAACTAGGAGATTGTAATACCTTTAATCATGATGTGCCGAAGGGATGAGCATGAACTAGGATTTTGTAATACTATTAATCAGTATGAATTAGGATTAGTATGAACTTGAATATGGTAATACCATTATTCAGGATGTGGTGAGGGTATAAATATGAACCAGGATGTTGTAATACCATTAATAAGGATATTCTGAAGACATGATTATGAACTAGGATAATGTCATGCTATTAATCAGTATGTACCAGAGTGATGAGCATTAATTAGTGTATTGTAATGCCATGAATCAGGATGTGGCAAAGGGATGAGTATGAAAAATGATATTGTAACACCATTAAACTGGATGTGCCACAGTGACAAGTATTAATTGGAGCATTGTAATACTATTAATCAGGATGTGCTGAAGGGATGACTGTGAACTAGGATACTGTAATGCCATTAATGAGGATGTGCAAAAGGGATGAGTATGAATTAGAATATTGTAATACTATTAATCTGGATGTGCCAAAGGGATGAGTATTACTTATGGTATTGTAATACCGTAAATCAGGATGTGCTGAAGGGATGACTGTGAACGAGGAGATTGTAATACCATTAATCAGGATGTGCCGAAGGGATGACTGTGAACTAGGAGATTGTAATACCATTAATCATGATGTGCCGAAGGGATGAGCATGAACTAGGATTTTGTAATACTATTAATCAGTATGAATTAGGATTAGTATGAACTTGAATATGGTAATACCATTATTCAGGATGTGGTGAGGGTATAAATATGAACCAGGATGTTGTAATACCATTAATAAGGATATTCTGAAGACATGATTATGAACTAGGATAATGTCGTGCTATTAATCAGTATGTACCAGAGTGATGAGCATTAATTAGGGTATTGTGATGCCATGAATCAGGATGTGGCAAAGGGATGAGTATGAAAAACGATATTGTAACACCATTAAACTGGATGTGCCAAAGTGACAAGTATTAATTAGGGCATTGTAATACTTTTAATCAGGATGTGCTGAAGGGATGGCTGTGAACTAGGATACTGTAATGCCATTAATGAGGATGTGCAAAAGGGATGAGTATGAATTAGAATATTGTAATACTATTAATCTGGATGTTCCAAAGAGATGAGTATTACTTAGGGTATTGTAATACCATTAATCAGGGTGTGCTGAAGGGATGACTGTGAACTAATAGATTGTAATACCATTAATCAGGATGTGCCGAAGGGATGACTGTGAACTAGGAGATTGTAATACCATTAATAAGGTAAGTAAAATGGATGAGTATGAACTAGGATATTGTAATACCATTAATCTGCATGTGCCAAAGGGATGAGTGAAGCAGAAGTGTTGATTGCAGTGTAGCAGTCTGTACATGAGACTGGATAAAATACATTTGAGAAGAAGAAAAGGTAAAGAATGTCACGATGCTTCTGCTGAAGCAAAAATGGGAAGCAAGGGATTATAAATTAATTGTTGTGATATATAGAGCACAAAGTGCAGACAGAAAGGGTTACAGTAGGCTCAAAGGCATGAATAATGTACAGACAAAGAAAAGGAGCCATATGCATTAGGAACTTTAAAGTTGTAGTGATGAAGAGGGATGTATCCACAGGTGAGGAAAAATAAATACACAGAATGTAAAATAAAAGAGAGTACCACATGGGCACCCTCTGGTTATTACTTTATTCGTTATGAGTAAAACTTCACCATGAAGGCTTCATCAGGCAGTCTGGTGAAACCTAAATGGTGGTACCTGTTTCTTGATTAACTGTCACCCTGTGTAGGTTTCAATGAGCTACATAATTTGATTTAAAGTTTCTTCTTTATTTAGCTGGTACATTATCATTTTTTTTTGCTTTAAATGATTTCATATTACAATATTTGGTCAATGCTGAAATAAAACAGATGATGAGATTACCAACCTTGAAGACTGATGTTTGTGACCTAGTCCTGGTCATTACAGATGGATTGACAGTGGTGTAGGTGGCAAACGTATATGTTATATAGATGACAAACATATATGTTAAGAGTGGTCATGCTACTTTGCTGTTTACCATCACCCCAAAAATCTGGGAAATGCCATGGAACAGAGATTTAGTATCACAGAAGGGTAAATGGATTTCACTCTTTTGGCAAGTACCAAATTATAACAGAGTGGCAGAAGGACTGGACACTGGAAGAAATTTGGGACTGAAATAAGGAAGGACTGAGGACAAGAATAAAATCCTGTATCAGGAGAATGTAAATGTCTGTGAAAAGGAGACAATAGTATGCATAAATAGAAGCATATGGGAAGGTATGAGTGAGAACAAAATGTTAAAACAACACATAAAATGCCACACAGAGGAAAAAAAATCTCCTCCACAGATATTCGCCCTATAAATTTTCAAGATGGTAGAGATGAAGAAAATATATTTTCTCATAACTTACAAGGAGTCATCCCTGTGTGGCATCTGCATGAAGGGAGTAGAACATATAGGCAATGTAGAGAAGTTAAAACACTCGGGCGGGGTCACAGCAAATAGACAGGTAGTAATAGATAGGTTCTCATGAATAAATCACATTGTACCACAGCACTAGAGGCTGGCTATTACATTTCCCTTCTATAAAGGTGAATGTGGTAATGGCATATACAACTGTAGACCTGACAGACTCACTTCCATTCCATTGTAGATCGTGAGATGAGTCAGTACAGCAGGCTGTCGACATTTCTGGACGTAAACTGATGGTTATTATCATGACATCACACAGCAATGACTTAATCAATTAAGTGGGATCATTTCTGTGATGAGATTACCAGTCAGGTGGGCAAGTGAAGCCCTGAGAATGTGATTTATTTTGTCTTTGTGAAGGCCAAAGGCACCATATCTCACAAGAGATTAAGAAAATTAAAAAATCCAGGGCAAAGAATAAATGTGATGCTGGATTAAAAACTAATTGTATGATGATAAACAGAGAGTGGTTGCTATAGTGCAATCCTTAGAAAACCTAATTCAGTAAAATCTGGGGCATTGCTTGCCTCAGTGTTGAAGCTTGTCTCATGTAATATTTTTGCATTAGGTATCATACATAAAATCAGCTGATGTGTTGACATGCTTTCTACAAAGAACAGCAGTTAGCTGTATGGTGATAAGACAGCCTGCAGTATTGGTTTAATGTAAAAAAATGAAATTATACCAGATTATGGAGAAGATCACCAAAAACATGCTTACTTGATGGTTTATTCTAAGCAGAGTAGAGGAGGAAATGTGGTTGGTGATTATCACTGTAAGTGTAATAGGGCTATGTAGTGTAAAAGGGCAATGGCAAAGACCAATGGGGAATGTGGGTAAATTGCACAGGGAGAGGACTGCATAGAGGGCAAGGTCATCCTCATACAGGATTTCTGAGGCATCATATTAAGTGTCTTGTATGCAGTTCTGTAGGTTGCTGCTGTATAGAGGAAGGGAGATTAGACCCATACAAAGCATCTAATGCAGAGGTACCTAAATAATGATGGAAATGATGAACAGATCAACAAAGATGCACTGAACACTAGGCTTGTATGCAAAATGAGAGAGTATAAAGGGTGATTTGGATTTACCACATTGTTTTGGCAGTAGGTTTGAAGATTAAAATCAAAGGATGGCTGTAGTGGAAATGGGCTGGTTAAGGATAGACTAGACGAAATGCTACTTTAATCAAAGAATGGTATGAGCTTGTAATGCACTGTCCGAGGCTGTATCACATTATATGCATTAGAGATGCCATTTGGGATAGAGTGAGGGGACTGTGCATTAATGCAGAATCCAGGTTCAACTCACAAATGATGCCGCACCTCACATGCTCTTTAAGTACCATCCTCATATTGCAGCAAGTCCTTTCCAAAGGATATAGTCATGGGGAGTTACTTGAATGCAGGTGTTTGAAAAACAGAGCTTGGATATAATCAACAGCAGAAAGCCAGAGACGAGAGGTTACCTTTGTACAATTAGTGTGAAAGTCATGTGGGAATGAATAAATACTTTGCCTTAGTTAGCATAGTTATATTAAACTTTTCTTAAGAATTGGAGGGATAAAATAGGGGCATGTATCAGCAAAAATAGCACAGGTAGATACTCTGCATAGTATTTTTATGAAGTGAAAAAGTGAGTTTTGATAGTTCATCAGCTAATATTTTGCAGTTGCTACTATGTAGCACTTATGTACTTTTTTAAAAAAATTCTGTTTCCAGGATACAAAAACAGTTCAACTAGTTGGTACATCCTAATAATGGAAGAATAAAAATGGTTCATAAAGAAGAAGCAGAAGATGTAATGGAAGGGAATTTACCCAGTTGTTAAGGAGTGTGCAACTTTCTCAAGTATTAAAGTACTGTAAATATATTTTGTAGTGTACATTTTTGTTGATATCATATTTGTTCAATGATCGCTTTATCACATTTTATGAAGCAAATAATTAAAAGGGTTCTAATTAGATGTTTGTCCTATGAGAACTTCGCCTTAAGTTTGAAGCTGGGTATTTGTAGTTAGTACATGTAAGATCAGGGTATGTGTATGCAGAGGTATACCCCTTAATATGGGGAAGGCACTTGCGGCTCGGCCTCTGATGCAATGGTTACACAATGACTGTGCTCATTGTAATTGCCATGTTATTGTGTTTTGTAGAAAAATTACTATTTTAGTGGTATATTCCATTTTTGTACCATTTCTAAGATTGTTGTATGTTCAGTTATTCATGTCTTGCAGCAGTAAATTTTGGCAATGACATGTCTTCTGGTTTAAAAAAAAATCTGCTTTCATTGTTTGTAATTGCTGTCTGACATATGTTTTCTTCCTTAGACAGACTGATATTGATTCAGCAGTCAGAGTGGCTGCTTTAATTTTGACCATGTAGTTGAATTAATGAGACTGTGTAAGGGCATCATGTGGAAGACTGGTGTCATATTTTAACATAGGATACTGCGTGTCATTAGTTACATATTGTTCATGATTTTTTACAGGATGGTATTCATGTACAGATTATAAAGCAAAGACTTTATACATCTTTAATATTATCGGAAAAGGCTGACTTGATAACAATGACTGATACTGAAGTTTTGTATGCTTATCCTTAATTTACATTAAGTAATTTTGTGTTGTCAACAATGAAAACTGCATAAAGATGTATTATCAGGGCTACATCCAAAGGCTGACTATTTGATTTTATACAACTGATTTCAAAGATGGTCTGAGTGAATTAGCATATTTCTATGGACTAGATGTGGTGTTTCAGCCTTCTACAAACCAATTTGTGGCTTTGAGATTTTTCCTAAACCCAATGATGACACATCTCTATTTTTGGTAATAAAATCACAAATCCCATTTCCTGTTTTGGATTTGTATTCTTTTGTGGAGAACTGTGTACTGGCAGACTACAAAATATGGCATTCAATCATGCAGTTCTAGTCAATTGCTTCAAATGTTCCTAGTTTTGTTTTGAAATCTTTGCTTTAAATGTGGAAGGCAACCCTAAACTCAAAACCATTGAGGCTTGCTTACTTTGAAAAGCAACTATTGACTAAAACATTATTTTTTTTAATTTTTGCAACACAATCATAATCCCACTGATGATTTGGTAGGTTGCTTTCTTGCTGGTTTAAAAGTAGATATTAGATATCCTGTCAAACTAAATGCAATATATTTGAATTTCAGTGCTGTTTGACTCATCACTTATGTTTCATAGGTTCATAGCTTCATAGGTGTGTACTAGGCTAACAGCCGTGGAGCCTATGTAAGCCTAGCCCAAGAAGATTCCCTGGCATCATGCCACCCAAAGTTAGTTTCCAGTGCCCCTGTCAAGCAAAGCAACTGAAGTGATCCCCGGGATGAACTTCCTATTGCCCATCCACTCATCAAGATTTCTCTTAAAGAGGGCCAGTGAAGTGCTCTGCTTGATATGAATGGGAAGGTTGTTCCAGACTATAGGAAGTCCCTGGGTTAGGAACCTGTCCTGCCAGCATGTCCTGTTTATTGTGGTAATGAGGTTTAGGTCCCTGGAACATGTGGCATGGAGGGATTGGGATTTCTTTAGGTGTAGCATATCTAGCAGCTCTGGGTCAGACATGGCTTTGTAGGTCAAGCAGAGATCACCTCTAAGTAGATGATAAGAGACAGAGTATAGCTGTAGTTTTTTTAGTCTGTCCATATAGGGTATGTATCTAAGGCCTAAGATCCTCTTAGTGAGGTATTTTTGTGGCCTTTCCAGTTGTTGTAGGTGTCTAGTGAGGTACATACCAAATGGGGTGTTGTATTCTATAATAGGTCTAATGAGGGATGAGTAGAGAGGGATTATGACCTCTTTCTTCTTGGATGAGAAACCTTTTGTAATGAGATGTGCCACATAGGACTTTATGACGACAGTGGCAACGTGGGTATCAAAGGAAAGGATCGCTGTCAACCTGTGTCCCCAGGGTCTCTTATCATACCTTTGGTGTTTAGTGGACTACCGCCTATGTGGTAGTTCATGGGCACCAAATTTTTCCCAAAAGGAATGACAATGCACTTTTTGGCATTGAGCTTAAGGCCATAGTTCTGGCACCAGTCATTGGTGTCAGTGAGGCCTTTTTGTAGAATGTCTACATCAGTTGGAGAATCAATAATGGCTCCCAGTTTACAATCATCTGTGAACTTGGTCAGCCAGAGTCCTTTTTTGTTGGAAGTAGATGCCAAACAGGAGAGGACCTAGGACCGATCCCTGTGAGTCACCACTTGTAACTGGTCAGTAGTCAGATTTGGAGTCCGCTACTTTCACATTGTGGGGTCTATCAGTGAGCCAACTGGCAACCCATCTTATGACATAGGGGTTATGCCTAGTTTAGTAAGTATATCCATGATTCCTGAGTGAGGGATGGTGTCAAAGGCCTTGGCAAGATCTAGGTAGGCTGCGTGAACTACCTTGCCCTCATCCACAGCTCTGATGACAGACTCGAAGAAGTCTATTAGGTTGAGCAGGTATGATCTACCTTTCACAAACCCAAACTGCATGTGGTCCAGAGTTTGGAGATTCCCTGTATCCTTATTTATAAGGTCCATGATGATGCGATCCATAGCCTTACATATCAGACTCATCAGGCTAATGGGGCGGTAGTTCCCAGGGTCTGTAGTTGCTCCCCCTTTGTGGAGTGGATTTTTGGATGGATGTTTAAAAGGATTTGGGCTGATACCTAAGCTTGCTGTCTTATTTGCTTGCTTGATATCTATGTAATTTACTTCCTTATTTATTTTGGATCATTGTGGGATATTTAAATGACCAAAAGGGCTTGCTTGAATTTTACTCATGTTTTAGCATTATGGAATGCTTTATAATGTTTTGGGTATGATGTGGCTGATGGTTTGAGTCTAGAAACCTTGTTTTATTTGGTTTATGTACAATGCTTTGGTTGTAAATATTTGATTTTCAATTATTTCATGTTTAGTTTTCTGGTATGAATCCAGTAGTAAAAGAACACTCCCAGTTACCCATTTCATATTTTACTCTTAACTCATTAGGAAGGGTAAATGATTTGTATTTACTTAATCTGGTAAAAGCTGTGGACAACAGAATCATTGGGCAGGATTCACGAAGCCTCCGTGTAAGAGTTATAACTCATACACGGAGGCTGCAGTTAAACGGAGTGATGTCAGCATGCTTTGCATATTCATGAGAGCATGCTGAATCACACCTAAGGCTAACACGGTCCATGTAAGACAGTAGGGGGCGTGTCCGTAGGCCGAGCCCTGTAAGCGGACACGCCCCCAGAAGAGGAAAAGTGCCCAAAGTAAACACCCACGACAGAGTCCACAGAAATGTGAATAAACACAACACAACACATGCCCCCACAGACTATGAACAGAAAACATATAAATAAACATGTTATATATTTTTTTTAAATTGTAAAAATGTTTAACCGTGAGTGTGCTCGTTTGCGCAGGCGTGCCCGTAGCGCAGCTACAGTTAGCAGTCAGTGGGAAAGCATATAAGAACTAAATATGCAAAGTAATCCAGGAAACAATAGCGTAGTGGTAGAGATGTTGGCTGAAGAGCAGGCATTCATGGTTCGAGCCCCCACAACACCAATTTTTATTTTTAGCAAAATAAGCATGAAACAAGTCCCTGACAAATATGTACACATTAAACCACATTTTATGTAAAATGTAATGAAATAGCCCATTTATATTGAAGAAATGTGAGGTAACAAAAGAATAAAAAATGCCAGATGTGCCCATAGCTGAGCTACAGCTTAACAGGGTGAGTGCATCTGCCCGTACGTGAGCAGTGGTTTAACTGGTGCAAAATGAGTGCCTGTAGCTGAGCAGTGGTTTAACACGCTGAATTTAAGTGCCCCTAGCTCAGCTGAGCGTAATATGCATGCCGATAGCCAAATGAGGCTTAAACCAGTGTACACCGTTTGCGCGGAGCTGCGCACCGCTCAAACAAGCTAACCGACGGGCAACGTTGAGCAAACCATATCAAAACTGCCTTTACACAGACACACCCCTCAGCATGTCTAGACAGTCATGAACAATAAAAAGCAGTGTCCAGGTTCGAACCCAGGATACTATACACCATAGTTAAGGTACCAAACCACTAAGCCATAACAGCAGTACCTAGAAATGCAATAACAGCTAATATATAGGAATGAATACAAACTGGAGCATGACAATGCAGGTTTACTGATGTTGATACAATTCCAAAATGGCCAATCACAGATATGTGCAGGAAAAATGGACTATATAAGCCCCATAGGCGGGAATACACAGCATAAACGATTGTAGAACTGAACTGCAGGCAGAATGACAGGAGTAGGAGAGGGTAGTTGCTTTCGAGCACAGAGGTGGGGCGTTGAGGAGTCCAGGTACATGGTCTGGCTCCTAGTCCACAATCATGAGGCCCAACTCATGCAGGGCCAGGTCCTCTGGGGAGCATACAGGGCTGAGGCGTGGGACCGGTTGGCTCATGATCTCACCAGTGCCACAGGGATTCCAAGGACTGGTGAGCAGATCCGTCACCACCATGCGGACCTGAAGAGATGCAAGCAGGACCAACTGAACCTTTGGATCCAGGAGGCCCGGCAAATGCCCAACACCCCACTACTGAGTAAGTTACATTTAATTATGTATGTAAGAAATTAAACTAGCTGATATTATGGAGGTGTGTATTCCAATATTACTTCATTTATATTACAGCTGCAGGTGTCCGTTCTGTGAACCACAAAGCCTATGGCGATAGGCTGGTGCGGTTGCGCCACCAGGCAGGTCAGTAATCCACTACCAGTAACTGTAAAGAAATATAAAAGTATGACAGTCAGCAAAAGAGTGCAGTGTAGTCACTAAGGAATAAAATGTGGAAGTAACAGTGTGAAAGTGTCTGCAAGTATTGCTTGATTACAAAAGTGTGTTTCAGCCTGTAAGTTAAACCGAAAAATGAAAATGTCTGACATAAATTCTGAAATAAAAATGCCCCACCTGTAAGAAAATAGTACACAACCTGCAGCAGGCTGAAAAGTATAGCTGCAGAAGATGATGAAATCACATGTGTGAAATATATCCCTGTTGAAATACTGAAACATGACAGAAGTGAGACTGCTGGAAAGGATTGTAATAACTACAGGTAAAACATGTCAATATAGCCTAGAAGTAAGTACCATCCTGAATAGTAAAATGAAAGCAAGTGAGAGAGTGTGGGAAAGTGACATGAATCCAGCAATACAGTAGTAATAACCCCTGAATAAAGTGTACTGCAGTCAAGACAGAATGAAATGCATGTCAGAATCAAAACCAAACAGAGAAATCTGTTCAAAGTGTTGCTGCATCTGGAATGTGTATCCCAAAATCTGGATATGTTGCTCTCAGTCTGCAATATGCAGATAAGATGATTGTCTGATATACCAAACATCCACACTTGTCTACAGCTATATAAAGCAAATGTAGCAGGATGATGTAGCTGAACAAAGCTAGATATGAATGTGTATGAAGAACAATAAAATGTATATTGATGTTGCAGTAACAGTCCTATCACCAAGTTGAAATAGTTATCATATAGGAAACTGTAGTTAGAACAGTAGTGTGTATATATCTGTAGCTATTAGAAATGTACAGCATATGTATTGGTATTTGAAGGTGTTAATATTATTTTCTTCACCCCACCCTATAACCACATATAACCCATTCCACGTGAAAATGGTATGTGCAATCACAATTAACACCCCTGGACGTTTGTCCTGTTGGGTCATATATATTTGCATGTCTGTTGATGCATCTGCCCTGTTCATACATCCAAACCTGATGGCCTGTTGCCATCAATTAACCCTGCATGTTGTTGGACTGTGTATTGCTGTTCAAATTATGCATGTGTTATGCACGCTGTTCAATGGTGTGAATATCTGGGTGTTTGGTTAATGGGAATACTAATGCATGCTGTTACAACTAATTGTGAATGGTATTATATGTCACTAACCCAAACTGTCATAACATAATGCAAAACATTGGACGACAGGGAAGGCGGGTTCCAGCAGACCCACCTCTCCCACCTCAGCTGGCGAGTGCACCTGGCACTAGTGCCAAGTCTGGACCCTCCTCCGGTGGCCCTGTGCCACCTGCGGGTGGAAGCACTGCAGGGGATGGGTCTCACCCCCCCTCTGCAAGTGTGGGGGGAGGAGAACCACCACTCACCCTCCGTAGCGTCCGGACTGTGGTGCGTAGGGAGATTCGGGACTCTGTTCTCGAGCCCCTACGCCAGCTTGAGGCATGGGTGGCACAACTAACGGGCATGCCTGTTGCCCGGCCTACACAGCCCCCAGCACAGCCCCGTCCTGGGCAGTGAAGGAACAGTGGCAACTGCCCATGGGTGGGGATATCAGTTCCACTGTTGCCATCTGTGGGCTCATGGGCTCTGGATATCCAAACCTCCGTCCCCGTCAATTGTGTAACCCCCCAACACGTGTCATACACTGCCCCTGTATGCATCTTGTTTGTCTTGTCTGTTTACCTACCCAACCTACCTCCCCAGCTGTACCGACTTTCTTCACCTGACATACCACTCTCACCTGAAAAAAAAAAAAAAAGGGCACTCTGTACCCACAAAAAAATTACGCCCCATACATAGCTGCCCATTCTGCACACATGTCTGCTGGACATGGAATCTATCAATTACAATTGGCTGTACAACAAGTATTATTGTTGTCCTGACACCTCTCTCAGGGGTGGAAGGTTTCAAATGTCACACCAAATTACATACATATGCACAGCTGTTGCTGATGAAGAAATGGGCAGCTATGGGCCTTACCTACATCCCTCCTGCAAATCCCAAGCTTGTTTCCCTACTGTCTTACCCTCTTTGTGACCCCTTTTTCACCACTTTCCTGTCTCCCCATTTTCATTTCTTTCAAAGAAAATAGCGTGGGTTTGCGCCAGAGTAAGTACTATTAAGCGGTTGTAAGTGGGAGTGCGCATGTGTGCGCGGAGCTGAATGCCAGTGCGCATGCGTGAGCTCCGCGCAAACCAACGCTAACCCGGTTACAACTGCTTAAATGTGCCTTAGTCACTTTGATTGACAGGTCCTGTACTCAGTTCAAAAGCAAAATAAAATCCCACTGTCAGTCCCAAACCAGGACCTTGGAAACACTAGTCTGTATGACCTACCACTAAGCCATGACTCTTATACAAGAACATTGTGCTAAAATAAATATAACATGTAATAGTAGGGATGAATGTAAAGGGAATATAGGATGTGTAGTACCCAAAGCATGTCATGTAGAATTACTGTCAAAACTACTGGATTCCCACAATAGTACTGTGTGAACACAAACAGCCATGCTAGTTGGTAGCTTGTAGGTAATAATGTCAGTTAAAGTACATATATAAATGTATGTATATGTACATATATATATATATATATATATATATATATATATATATATATATATATATAAATATAAATATATATCTATACATAGTTGTAGGAGTCATTGTGCATACACACTTACTACAGGGAACATGAGAGAGGAATGGAGAAATGTGAATCTACAACACAGCCTGAATCATGAGAGAGATACTAACCTTTACACTCAAAGAACACTGTCCACAGCATACCAGCATGGTCCCCGCCCTTACAATCTGAAAGGGCAACGCCTATCCCACATACCCTTTTATAGCACTGACCTGAAATCACAGTGAGAACTGCAATCAGTACACAACTGGCTGTATGCAATTAGCAAATGCTGGCTTACAATTGGTGCAGAGGCCATCACATGGACCTATGCAGATGCCTACAAAAGCATCCAGTACTAACACTCCACACATGCAAAACATTCATTGCACTGTCTGGAAGCAGACAGAGGGAGAGAGAAAAGTGAGAGAGAGAGAGGTAGAGATTAAAAAAAAAAAAAAATTATACACTGTGACTCTGTGACCCTAAGCTGTCAGCAGTGACAGTAGCAGCAGCAAGCAGAAGCAGTGGTAATGCAACCAGCTGCGACAAACACAGGTAATGCAAAGTAGCAGGTTAATAGTGTGCATACTGTGAACCCTCCAAATGTGTTATAGGTCTGTATCTATAGGTATGTCCATGTGATATGTTGTGTGTACGTAGTTCCACCAAAAGGAGATGACCATACATTACATTTCAATCAGTCTTAGGCCATGATCCAGGCAGCAGTTGTCTGTGCGTTGCACCCAGCAATGGCTGTAGTGACTGCTTTGAAAGGTCAGCCAGGTTCAAAAGGCAGGATCAGCCCATCACAAAGGCACACTGGCTGGGAACAAGTGTCTGCAGGTACCCGATATCACTGCATATGCATCCCATACTGCATAATTCCATAGCTTAGCAGACCAGGCCGGTTATGCATATGATGTGGTAGTTCCAGGGTCAGTCGAGGTGCCTCCTTAGTGGTGTGGGACCACTGTCTCTGTATGCCACTGTCCAGGTACATATCCTGTAGTACGGCCAAGATAAATTATCAGTGTTATATGCAGTTGTATGTCCTCTTGGAGTGCAGGTAGCACACATACAGGGATACCATGAGGTCACAGTGATGCTGTGTGTTCTGCTCTGCTGAGGGCGGCCCTCACCTGGACATGTGAGATGATAGGGAGGTCACATACAGCTGTGATAAATATTTCAACTGGTGGGGGAGAAGGAGGGGGGATACGTGCACCAAACCTGTCTGCAAGACTGTTGCCAATATCCGCGTGTTTGGTGAATGTTAAGTAGGTGTGTATTAACACAGAGCATATCTGAGGCATGTGGTCCATATGTGTAACATAACTGAAGAAGGCCTTGTGGTCATCCATAGTGTTTGTGGCCATTTCCCTCCCAGAGTAGGCCATGGCCATTGTTATGACGGACCGTAGCGTAGTACCAGTGCTGACCACAGATGCCTTCCCTTAATGTGAATGTGCTCTGTCCTGCAGTAGCCTCCTGCTAATGTTATACAATCTGCCTCTGTCTGGGGTCCACCGGACAGGATGCCTAACCTTTGTGCATAGGGTCTGGGTTAGAAATGTGTGTGCAAGTTCCATGCAATCTGTGGCATGTCCATGGTAAGCATTTGCAAAGGGGTCAGCAGTGTGGGTTGTGGCTTCCACTGGCCCAGTGTGCTGCATGGATACCATCTCAGTCCCAGCAAGTGAATAACTGTCTAATCACATACATATCAAAGTAGTCTACTGTGCTGGTGGTGGTGGTGGGAGATGTATATCTGGGCTGAGTAACTTCTGTCCACATCACAGTAGTGGATGGCGTCCCACATACAGTACCTTAGGATGAACCCCCAGAGTGAGGTTGTGCATTGGACCTGTCAGTGTGTGCTGACCGATGGGGCATGCTACTATGTTGTGTGGAATGTGACAGGTATTGTTGCACAGGTGTTGGCTGAGCACTAATATCTGGCCATGTACCTGTGTATCCACCACGACACACACACATGCAACATATGGGAGTAGTAGTATATCACTACACATGAGTATCATGTATAGTATGTGTGCCATATATTGCTGACATAGTCTGCTGATATCCTGTTTGTGTTCTCTTCCAGGGAGATGGCGCATCAGCGTAATCCTGCCTACTCTGTAGTGGAAGACGAGGAGATCCACCAGAGCCTGGTGCGGGAGTATGACATCCTGTTTTCCCACACCAGTCAGAATCAGCAGGAGAGGGCTGCACTGTGGCAAGACCTTGTCTGTAGGGTAAATGATATTGGCACGCATAACAGGACATATGAGGAGGTATGACATCACTGCAGTGATTTAATCCGAAGTGTCCATCAGCGTGCATCAGATATCCACAGGCAACAGGTTGCCACAGGAGGTGGGGTGGCCACACATCCCCCCCTCACCAGACTGGAGGGGCTACTCCTAAGTGCTGTGGCTCCAGCCCCAGAACAGCAACAGCAGTACACCTGCATTATGATGGAGGCTGGTTCCACACAGCAGCACGACATGGAGCGTGCAGGTAATATGCCATATGTACACTTGACTGTTCTGTACACTGTATCATATGCAATATTAATGGCACAGTTGTGCCCACTGACATTAATCTCATCATTTCTGCAGGTCCCTCCGGGGTTACAGCAAGGCAGGCCATCCATGCTGGTGAGTGTGTTTAACATAACCTATAATAGTCCTGATAATGCTAGTAACAGTAGTGTAACTCAGTAGTGCTCTGTGTGTATACTGTGGGGTGTGCATGTGTGCATGTGTGCAGGTGTGCCTGTGCCCATGTGTGCATGTGTGCATGTGTGCAGGTGTGCCTGTGTCCACGTGTGCATGTGTGCATGTGTGCCTGTGTCCACGTGTGCATGTGTGCATGTGTGCATGTGTGCCTGTGTCCACGTGTGCATGTGTACACGTGACCACGTGTGCATGTGTGCATGTGTCCATGTGTGCATGTGACCACGTGTGCATGTGTCCATGTGTGCATGTGTCCACATGTGCATGTGTGCATGTGTCCACATGTGCATGTGTCCACGTGTGCATGTCTGCATGTGTGCATGTGTGCATGTGTGCCTGTGTGCATGTGTGCATGTGTGCCTGTGTGCATGTGTCCACGTGTGCATGTCTGCATGTGTGCCTGTGTCCATGTGTGCATGTGTGCCTGTGTCCATGTGTGCATGTGTCCATGTGTGCATGTGTGCATGTGTGTAGAAGTGCATCACTGGTAACAATGTCTGGAGACTGTAAACTGTGTTTCCTGTCTTCCTCCCACAGGTTCTGGTGCTGCTCTGGTGACCTGCAGCAGGGAACCTGAATCTTGTGCCACGGGTACTGGTAATGATGATATTTGTGTAATGGTACAGGAAGGTGTGTCAGGGTCTGCCATTGGTCAGCCAATTGACAGTACACAGCTGGCAACCCCATCATTTCACACAGTCATCCTGCCAGTACATTATTTGTCATCATTGTCCCTAGGTGAAGGACAGGATACAGTGGGCATAGACCAGGGTAATGTGGTACCTGTGGCACATGCATCCCCACACAGCAGCCATGGGCAGGGTCCTCCGATGGTACCACACAGACAGTTGCCCATGGGTTTTCATGGGAGCATCCATGGGCGTACTGCCTCTGGCCGACGTGCCCAAAGTGGTCTGTCAACCTCAGCTATGTTTCGGACTGTCATGCAGGCACAGTCGCGTATGGAAAGGTACACCAGACAGGGTCTGAGGGAGCTGAGAGCATGTCGCACAGCCATGACAGACAGTATGCGTGACATTGCGGATGCTATCCGTAATTTCACCGATGTCATAGACAGACATTGTGGGGACATATTACAGCAGTTCCACAACCAGATGTCCATGAGCCAGGGCAATGGTGGGCGTTTGCGGCATCAACGTGGCCGTATGCCGGCAACAGCAGCAGCTGGCAGTTGGCGTGGACGACAACAGGCTCGCGCATGCCCCCATAGTGCCAGCAGCAGCCCCAGCAATGCTGGGTCTGTGCTGTCATCGGAACGCCCCAGGAGACCACGTGCACGTGGCTCTGGACAGTCCCAACAGGGACCTGTGTCCAGTCAACACACTCCCACTTCTGATGACAGTACCCAGTCTGGCTTAGTACTGGATACGGTCCGTAGCACTCCTGCCAGGCACAGGTACCGTGTCCGTGCCCACAGACACTGATCTGTATGACCTGCCAGGTGCAGTCTGTGGCTGTCCACAAACCCCTGTATAGGGCAGCCATGAGGTGGAACTGTGTATGTGCATACACACATGCGAAATGTTAACACCTAGGGTGACCACATACATGCACACACTGCACCAACAATGCCCCACCCTGTACTGCTGCCCCTCACCAACACACATACACACACATGTCAATTGGTGGTATCAGTGGCTGACTCAGGCATACCTAATCCACACCCTGTGCATATGATGACACTGTGCCACCTCCTGCAATCTCCAACATCATTGCGGGAACAGGTAAACATGTTGCTGATACACAGGGTGATTACATAGAAGTGTATTAGTAGTATCATGTTGGTAACAGTACAGTGTGCTGCTATGACTGTGTGTATATCCCAGCATGCCTGCTGCAGTAACTGTATGAATGTCCTGAATTGTTATCTGCACCCATAGTACATACCAAAGTGTAACAGCTGCACATAATTGCATGCCGGTGGTAAGGTTGTCAACAGATAGCCGCATACATGGGTAGCACAGGGGGAAAGCTAACGCAAGTAGTGATATGCAATGGTGGACATGTACAGTAATGGTGTCAAGTTGCCCACAACGACTATGCAATGTGGATGTTCACGCATGTAGATATGTGTGCAGTACCAATGTAATCCAAATCACAAATAACTATGACATAATATCAGTTCTACCATGGGCATCTGCGCTGTGTATTCCTGGGTACATGTTGATAGTGCCTACATATTTGCATTGTTACTTACTGTTATTGTTACCCCTTCTTTGTTGTACAATGCACTACCTCCAGCCCTGTTTACTGTAGCTTTGTTTGCATGCATGTTCGCTTGGGGTTCCCTGGAACACTGCATGCACCTGCAATGCAGAGTTACAGTGCTTCTGTAGACTCCTAGTGACATGTGCATAGCGTACGATACGTATGTCAACTTTACACATGACAGAACGTCACTGTCTGTCCTGTACACATGTACGTTGCCTGTGACACATTGCACATGTCTTACCTGGCATTTACCCACGTGTGAAGTCATATATGCCAGTGCTATGAAACAGTAGTGGTACACCCACACATACACACCTTCAGTATGTTGTTCCCCATTGGCCCTATGTGTTGGTACTCACCATGGCAATCACACTACTAGGGTAGCATGTTCAAATGTAACCTGTGAATCACCTCTATGGTCCAGTTGTGGTTTATGTGAGTCATGTGGCAATGTCACAGCTGCCACATGTATGCAGTCAGCCATCACCCTTGGCCAGGAACGTACAACACATGTGTGGGATGCCACCACACAGCCAATCTGGGGACTGGGCTCTCTGAACCCAGTAATGCCATACCCTGTCAGGTGGCATGTCATATATACTACATCCTGGACAAACTTCAACCCCAATCCCTGCTGCTACTATTGATAAAACCCCTGAAGATGTTTCTGATAGTTTTGACCAATTCTTTACTGAGACATTTCAAGCCCTAGCTAGCCATCTACCTCCTAGCTCCCCTGGTCCTGAAAGTAGCACCCCTAGAAACCTACTTGCGTTCAGCTGCCAACCAGTCGCCACTTCACTTCTCCGTACCTTGATTGAAACAGTGAAACCACTACACTTTCTGCTGATCAACTCCCTGCCGAGTACCTATCAAAATCAGATGATGCTATTGCTTACCCCGTCTCAAAAGTAATCAAATGAACCATGGTAGAATCTAAATTTCCCACCATCTGGAAAATATCCTATGTAATCCCACTTCACAAAGGAGGCAGCTCTACTGAATTCTCCAATTATAGGCCAATAGCTATACTCTCTCCACTTGCAAAGATTATGGAAACTTTATTCATAGACAATTCATGCACCACCTAATCCAAAATCGCCTTATGGCAGACACTCAGCATGGCTTCCGTCCTCATCACAGCACTACTTCAGGCCTCCTAGCCTTTACTAACACCATAAACCATACTTGAAACACTAATTATATATCCTCAGCCCTCTTTTTGGATCTTTCCAAGGCATACGATATGGTTGATCACCAACTTGTAATCCACACCCTGCAAACATTCTGTCTAGATACTGGAGCCTTCCAATGGTTTCAATCCTACCTGCATGGTCGACAGCAGGCTGGCCTCTGGCAGAACAAATTCTCTAACCTTCTACCTAACACCCTCAGAGTACCACAAGGCTCTATACTAGGGCCCTTGCTGTTCTCCATCTTCATTAACGACCTTTATACTGTCATCCCAAAAGTCGGCTGCATCCAATATGCTGAAGACTCTACTCTGATCTGCACAGCCACATCTCCAGTAGAGTTATGGTCAGCTACCCAGACCACCTTTAATACAATAGAAAACTGGCTTTCTGAACATCGTCTGATCCTAAATCACAAATAAACTAAACTGCTGTTATTTCACCAACACGTAGGTCTACCGCTTTCACCTTTACCATAACATCAACTGATGGCACAATAATCTCCCCTGACCCATCTACTAAACTATTAGGTGTCATCATAGACAATAATCTCAAATGTGACCTACATGTTAACCGCATTATCAAAGCCATCAATAAAAAACTAGGGTCACTTTACAGAATAAAAGCCTTCCTAGCCCCTCCAGCTAAAGGTGCCATAGCTCGCTCACACCTTCTTTCAACCCTTCTGTATGCATCCCCTCTACTCTCGAATATGAACAAGACTGTCCTTAACAAACACTCAATTTGCTACAACCACATTGCCAGGTTTGCCACTGGGCTGCCTTTTAGGACACATCATTGCATCAATCTAAATAAGCTTGGTTGGCTTGCAATACCCAGCCTAATACAGTATAACCAACTGATTATGGCCTATAAAATCCTCTATAATCCGGACAATACTCCTGCACTTCAAATATTATCACCCCCTATAACAATCCTAGACTACTTCGATCCTCTAACAAACTACTAATTCAGACTAGCAAATTTAATAACACAGCCGGTGATTCTCTCTTTGCAAACTCTGTAAGTAGATACTGGAACTCACTTCCAGCTGATATTACCTTACTTTCCACCTTAGGTCAATTTAACACTAGACTCAAACAACATATGTCACTTAACTGGCTATGTCAATGTATCAAGCCTGGCTAACTCGAATGTGTAAAATCTGTTAACCAGTTTACTGTGTAATTTACTTTAATCCTGACTTGTGCTCAGGACTAACATTAACCTGTGGAACATGTTTAACTTGCTTACTTATGTAATCTCTGTAAATAATCTGTTTGTAATATGTAATGCTGGTATTATGTAATGCTGTATCTGCTTACCCTTGTAGCTTTTCTCCCCGGGCCTCCCCTGGAAATGGACATGCATCCAGTCAGACTATCCTGGTCAACAAATGTAGGATAAATAAATAAATAAATAAAATATATTACAGTGACTACAATACAAGTCAGACATTGACACGCACTGACAGCATGCTGAACACACTGGGGCATACGTGGGGACTCAGAATAGCATCCTGCCTGAGCATCACACACCTCCGCAGCTGGCAAACAGGCATATATACCGTCGGAACAGAGCACATGCCACACATGGCACACACATCCCCTGTGCCACTCACTCACAGCCTGTAGGGCTACACAACACACCTGCTACAGACGTGTCAGGTACCTGTCTTGGGTGCTGCACTGGGGTCCCACTCAATAGGCTGTATCTGGTGAAGGTCACAGTGATATGCCTCAGGGGCACTATGGTCCACCACAGAACACATGCATACAGGTCAGTCAGAGGCATGGACACGTATGACTCACTCACTGACCATGAAAGTATGGCTGACCTGAGACATACCTCCCTGGACTACATGATAGGGAACATAGAATGGATCTCTCAGCATGTGGCACAGGCCAGTATGAGCCTGATCTTGGTTGTCAACATACCCTCACCAGGTATGCTACCACTATATGTGGGAAGGGTGTTGTATGTCTACATTATGCTCAGTCTCCACTGTCGTTCATAGGGTATCCGCTGGCTGTCAACGTGTGCTTACATGCTAGGGAAGCCACAATGATGTGCAAGGGTCATCTTGCAAGTGACACCCATGGC
Source organism: Protopterus annectens (assembly GCF_019279795.1). NCBI lineage: Eukaryota > Metazoa > Chordata > Ceratodontiformes > Protopteridae > Protopterus > Protopterus annectens. The sequence continues at coordinate 357,099,571 of NC_056734.1, read as the reverse complement.
CCAGTGTATAATGGCAAAGCTCCTTGGTACACACATACTGCCTTATGCTGCAGGACATGGTTTACATAGCCACCTCCGTGGGTATCACACAGGTTAGGACACTAACAGTGCTGCTACACAACAACAGCAGTGTACACCGGAAGATGCATGCACCAGACACTGTCCTCAGCACAGTGAACTGCAATGTCTGTGCAGTACCAGATTCCTGATTCATGGCTCACAGGTGTTACCCATCACTGACAGGTTATGCCCCATACCATGCCTGTCGTCCCCTACACATGTAACACACATGGACAGGGGGTGGTATCCCAAGGTACCACAGATACACACACCTCCAGGTTGTTGGCACAGCACAAAGCATCAGGGCCTAATCATGTGCAGCTAACAGTGTGTCGGACTGCCATCTGGTTCATAGCCTGGCACACACAACCCTCCCATACACAGGAAGACCACCTATCCTCCATAACAACACTGGCAATATGACAGTCTCAAGAACTGTGTTTATATGGCTGGACTGCATCCAGCCAAACATTGTGCGTGAGCATTACTGTAGCTACAACACACTAGTTGAAGGGTTCACAGCATGTGGTCACTGAATTGCAGTGGAATGACATGTTACCACTAACACAACAGGTGGGAACATGCAGCAACTGTACATTGACTACATGTACACTATATGGCCCAGACCAGATGTGTATCCCCTGCTGTAGGTATTTTACCATATACACCCACACTGTATAGAGACATACCACGTGTGGACCCTGCACAGTAAGACACAGTCATATTGGTATATATTGCAAATACCATTTATCTACTCGAGGCATGTGTCAGACATGGTAACTACTGCAGGTCACAGGTATTTATGTGTATGTGTCACACACATACATCATGTGTGCAATGCCATTGCTGGTTTAGGCAATGGCATGCATTGTTATGTACAAAGACCCACACAAGGTCATACTGTGTGACACAACCACACGTGGCAGTTGTGGGTTACCAAAACATACCTATCTGTACTCTGACAATGGTAATAGACACAGTAGCAGAGCGCACTATTGGCATTACTAGCCAACTAGCCCTGTTTGGCTGTGCTGATAGTGTGGTGACATCCCGTGTTTACTGGGGGAATATGCAGCATCTGGTGTATTGTAGTATTTGCCAAAAGGATCTGTTCTCTCACACTTGCATTTACACACACCCTACTACCCCCATACACACACACACACACTTGCAGGATTCATTCCCCTACCTAACTAAGTCACGACATGTGAGAGAGACGCATTAGCAAAGCGCACTATTCGGATTACTAGATAGTTCCTCTTCTCTGGCTGTACTTATAGGGTGCTAACAACATCAGTATTTTGAAAGGGTAATGTGCATCAGGTAGTGTGATCTCCTGATTGCCAAAACTAACATGTTTTTTATACGGAAATGCACACACACAAACTCCCCACATCCAAACACACACACATGCCATTTACACGTTTCAAACTCCTACCTAACTACATTACAACACTTGGGAGGGACACATTAGCAGAGTGCGCTATTCGCATTACTGGAAGGCTTCCCTTCTCCTGCTGTACTTATAGGGTGCTGACATCATCTGTGTTTAGAAAGGGAAATGTGCATCCTGTAGTGTGTTCACCCAGTTGCCAAAAGGGACATTTCCCTCACACAAAATTGCACACACACTAACCCCCCTCATCCAAATGCACACACTTGCAGGATTCAAACCACTACCTAACTATGTTATGACACTTGAGATGGACGCATTAGCAGAGTGCATTATTCGCATTACTGGGAGACTTCCCTTCTCCTGCTGTACTTATAGGGTGCTGACATCATCTGTGTTTAGAAAGGGGAATGTGCATCCTGTAGTGTGTTCTCCCAGTTGCCAAAAGGGACATTTCCCTCACACAAAATTGCACACACACTAACCCCCCTCATCCAAACACACACACTTGCAGGATTCAAACCACTACCTAACCATGTTATGACACTCAAGGCGGATGCATTAGTAGAGCACGCTATTTGCATTACTGGGAGGCTTTTCTTCTCCTGCTGTACTTATAGGGTGCTGACATCATCTGTGTTTAGAAAGGGGAATGTGCATCCTGTAGTGTGTTCTCCCAGTTGCCAAAAGGGACATTTCCCTCACACAAAATTGCACACACACTAACCCCCCTCATCCAAACACACACACTTGCAGAATTCAAACCACTACCTAACTATGTTATGACACTCGAGACGGACGCATTATCAGAGCACGCTATTTGCATTACTGGGAGGCTTCCCTTCTCCTGCTGTACTTATAGGGTGCTGACATCATCTGTGTTTAGAAAGGGGAATGTGCATCCTGTAGTGTGTTCACCCAGTTGACAAAAGGGACATTTCCCTCACACAAAATTGCGCACACACTAACCCCCCTCATCCAAACACACACATTTGCAAGATTCAAACCACTGCTTAATTATGTTACGACACTCGAGACGGACGCATTAGCAGAGCGCACTATTCGCATTACTGGGAGGCTTCCCTTCTCCTGCTGTACTTATAGGGTGCTGACATCATCTGTGTTTAGAAAGGGGAATGTGCATCCTGTAGTGTGTTCTCCCAGTTGCCAAAAGGGACATTTCCCTCACACAAAATTGCACACACACTAACCCCCCCCCCTCATCCAAACACACACACTTGCCATTTGCAGGATTCAAACCACTACCTAATTATGTTATGACACTCAAGAAAGACGCATTAGCGGAGGGCGCTATTCGCATTACTGGGAGGTTTCTCTTCTCCTGCTGTACTTATAGGGTGCTGACATCATCAGTGTTTAGAAAGGGGAATGTGCATCCTGTAGTGTGTTCTCCCAGTTGCCAAAAGGGCTACTTCTTTCAAACAGTCTTGAACACACACTAACCCCCTCCACACACACTGAACATGTACAGGATTCAAACCCCTACTTAACTATGTTATGACACTCGAGACAGACACATTAGCGGAGCGCGCTATTCACATTACTTGGTGGTTTTCCTTCTCCTGCTGTACTTATAGGGTGTTGACATCATCAGTGTTTAGAAAGGGGAATGTGCATCCTGTAGTGTATTCTCCTAGTTGGCAAAAGGGATACTTCTGTCAAACAGTCTTGAACACACACTAACCCCCTCCACACACACTGAGCATGTACAGAATTCAAACCCCTACCCAATTATGTTATGACACTCGAGACGGACGCATTAGCGGAGCACGTTATTTGCATTACTGGGAGGTTTCCCTTCTCCTGCTGTACTTATAGGGTGCTGACATCATCAGTGTTTAGAAAGGGGAATGTGCATCCTGTAGTGTGTTTTCCCAGTTGCCAAAAGGGACATTTCCCTCTCACAGCCTTTCACACACACAAACCCCACTCACACACACTGAGCATTTACAGGATTCGAACCCCTACCTAACTATATTATGACACTTAAGGGAAACGCATTAGCAGAGTGCACTATCCAAATTACTAGGCATCTGTTCTGCACCTGTAGTATTTATAGGGTGCTGACATCTTTATTTCTACAGGGGTATGTACATGTAGTACTACCTGTCAGGTGGGGGATAGCATATATATGCATTTGCAGCCACCTACGTCAGGGTCAGATATGCACATCGCACTGGCAGGTTATGTTCTATACCATGCTTTGGGACCACAGGACCTGTAACACACAACACAACCAGTCCAGAACACCACACCCACATCCAGGACACACACTTAGCTTCCCTGGGAACAGTGCCAGGATATGTAGGTGTTCACATACACCATTCCAGTTGTTAACATCAGGTACAGGCATATTGTGTGTGAGAACTACTCAGGCCTCTACCACTTTACCCTACAGCCACTACAATTTGTGGGTCCATGTGCTATGGCAGAACCACACACCACAGCCACATGGGGGAATACATATTGCACCTGTCCATCTGCAACGTGGGTACTCACTGTTCCACACCAGAGGTAGACCACCATTGTTGATATCTGACCATACCCACCTTTCCCTGGCATCCATATCTCATCTCAACCCCCAGGCAAGGTTGTCACTGCACACAAACTGTATTTAGCACAAGCAGGCTCTACACTTGTGTAGACTGGGGTGGACGACTTCAGAGGACCCATGCTGGAGGACTATACTGGCCACTCAGCATAATCCTTGACAATTGCATTCTATGAGCATGTGTACGGTTTGCATTGGTCATGCTATCCCACATATACCCATGACTGCTCCACAACAAGACACCTGTCAGCTGTACACCAGCCATATATGCGCCGTACAACAGACAGAGTGACCTAATACATTGCAGAGCTGTAGCCCACAGAGGGAGGACATCTGTGAACAGCTCTGGCATGGCACTTCATTCACACATACTCATTACAACACAGTGTTGACAGTGGAATCATCCAGAGAATGCAGATAGGGCTCCCCTCAGTCTGTTATTGATGGACACCTACTGTCAGAGATCCTCAGCAACCCTCTCACAGCACACACCGACAACATTGCTGTGGCATAGCACATTCAATCCCTGGGACCTCCACGGTGCCCCTGCTTGACAGAGGCACAGCTCACTAGCCTCACATGTTGCCTTCTGTGACCTACTTTACAGTGGCACAGTAGCCTACTATCCTGGGGATGCAGATGCCAAGCACACTCTGGCTGAGCTGTCATTCCATAGGGCAACAAGCCTAGTATTGACCTCTACACCCATATGTTCAATTGTCGGATGCACAATATTTGTTGTGCTGTTCTACTGTTTGCAGGTCTTTATTGCCATAGCATTCCCTGTTCCTATGACCAACTTGTGTATCTGTGGAAGATGTTTGCATATGATGGCGATCCACTATATCACTTATGTCTCTGTAGTCATTTACTGTGTGCACTGGGCTGATTGCTATGTTGTGGTTGGTTCCTGGACTGACACGTACAAATACCAGATATGTGTGGCCAACTGCTAAACGGAGATATGGCCTAAGTGTGTGAGCATGCCCAGTTCAGCCTTTCCATGGCATGTTGTCTGACATATGCCTCATTTATCAAAGTGTGCGAGCATGCCCAGTGTGAGCTTTCCATATGTTGCACTCTGAAGTCCACCACATATTTGGGTGTGTGTGAACTTCAACAATATCTCACGTTTATGGTTGTGTGTTGGGTGTCATGTTGTGTACTAACTGGCCAACTGCTTCGTGTCTGCCACAACAGGGATTATACTGTGCCTGCAGGGATTGCATGGGATACTTTGCAGACAGTTCTCAACATAATTTCATAATGACCTAACACTGTAGTACCGTATAGTGTACTGGTTCAGTACTTTCACTGTGGTGGACAGTATCCTGGGCTTTAGTCCTATGACTGCTTGACATCTTCATAGTGAGCACAACAGACTGTGTAGGGGCCAGTTGTGCACATATGACCATGTTGCAATATGTTCAGATATGGACTACCTACACCAGGCTCGTCCAACATTGCTAGTGTATTCCACAACATGGGTGGACATTGGCAAACACTAGCAATGTTCCCTAGGCCATTTCTGATGCTAGTCACAGGGTGTGTTTGTCCTTCGACACACATTGTAACTGGAGTTTGCCATGACATATGTCATGGTTAATATACTGTGCCTCCGTCTACCTCTGACATAACAGTGATACCCAGGGTTAGCCTACCATCTCCCATACACTCATCAGGATTCCTCTTGAGGGGTGTCGATATGTGACTCTCTGGCTGACCTGTACCAGGAGTTTACTGAAGAGTGGGGGTGCCTTCTGTGTTATGGATCATTTTGTACAGCTTGTCCTATGTATGTCAGTGCTGGGGTTCAGGTCTCTCATGTGCATAGCTCACTGCCATTCAAATTGTACAAGGTGCAACATGTTCATTCATTCCAGGTTGGACATGGCTTCATACATCAGGCACAGCTTTCCTGTAGCTGGGAAGGATGGCGGTGTGTGGGGCTGCAGTTTGTTTACTCAGGCAACACATGGCATCTGTTCATGCTCTTTGCTACCCCTGGTGGGGTACTGTTGTGGACTTTACAGTTGATGGAGGTGTCTGCTGCGGTATATCCCACAGGGGCTATTGTAGTCAGTTGTGACGCTGATGGTGGATGGCTGCAGAGCCACAGTGAGTTCCCCTTATCTACATCTGCCAACCTTCATGTTTGGGTGGGTATATGGTACATGTTTCTGCGAACACTACAGCCACATGTTTGTCCAGTGCAGGATATTTATCACCTTTTGTACCCAGGTCTCACATTACATGTTAGGTACCTCATGGGTTAACACCTGTGTGGTAATTTGTGGGCACTTACTGTATATCCACGGTGGTTGTCTATACACAGTTCTGCAATTAGCTTGCTGACATGGCTATGGCTACAGTTGTCTGTTTGTAGGTGGCCCTTTTGTGGGTTGCTAGTGTCAGCTGGGGGTCGGATATGGTGGGCTGTTTGTACTCCTCTGTATACATGTTCAGTCACAGTCCTTCCATGTTGGCCTATACCTATGGGACATATATATAGAACGGGGGGGGGCCAAGACCAGGCCTTGTGGGATGCCACTCATATCCGCTTTGTAGTCTGACATGGATGCGGCATGTCTGACCATGTCAGTTCTGTCCTTGGTCTGGTTTGCAACCCCTCTACTGACATAGGGGTATATATTTAAGCTGCTGAACATATCCATACTGAACTCGTACGGTATTGTCTAGAAGCATGTGCATGGTCCAGCTACGCTGTGTGGACCACATTGCCCTCATCAATGACCTTAATGACTGCTTCAAATGGGTCAGAAATGTTTAGGGGCAGGTTCTGCAGTTACGACAGCCACACTGTGTAGGGTCCAGTATCAGTAGGTTCACAATAGCCTTCTGTCTGCGGTACATACTGATCCTTTCCATAGCTATGCAGAACAAGCTTGTCAGGATCCTGGGGTGGTAGTTTGGAGTATCCATTCAGGCAACACCTTTGTTGTGATGGACCACTGTTGTTGTACACTGCTCTTTGGGTACATATCCTGTGGTAAGGCTGACACTGGGCAGTAGTGTGATTTGGCATTCCATTATTCTTGGAGTCCATGTTGGCCTCAGCACAGGACACCATCACATACCTTTGCTGCTGTGTGTTCTGCTTTGCAGATGATGGCTGTTACCTCAGCATCTGCAATGTCAGGGGACCATCAGTCTGCTGGGATAGGTATTTTGCACTCAGGGGGGGGGGTGTTTGCACTGCACATGACAGGTTGTATGTTAGCAATATGTGTGTGTGTGTTTGGTATGTTGTTTGTAATATCTGTGTGATTCGGAGCATATCTGTGGATGCCCAACATGGTTCCTACCATCAGTTGGGTAACCCTTGTGAATATCCTTAGTGTCCTGTACGTTTTGTATCTTCATAGGTTCATGGGTTCATACTAGGCTATACACCCTAGGCCATTAGTAAGCCTAGCCAGAGTGTGTGTGTCTTTCGCCACCCCTTGCTATGTTCAGTTATGGCCATTTATGAAGTTCTTCACTGTGCCTCTGTCTGGTCGTGACACAGTGAGGACCCCCAGTATACATGTACAGTCATCCATCCACTTGGCAATATTCCTGTTGAGGGGTGCCAGTGAGGGGCTCTGCTTACCATGGATTGGGATCCTGTTTCTGGGTGTGGGGAGCCTCTGGGTTATGTATCTGTCCCTCCAGCACATCTTATTTCATTATGTGTTGAGGCTGACATCTGTGACTCTCACAGCTCCAATGGCTTTGATTTCCTGTGGTGGAGCATGTCCATTACTCCTGTGTTGGACATGGCCTTGTACAACAGACATACAATGCCTCTGTGTAGGCAGTGTGTGACTGCAGTCAGCTGGGGTGTCTACAGCTAGGCAGCATATGACATATATTTCACACCCTTTATCCTGTTGGTAGGGTAACTATGAGGTCTTCCGAACCGCTGCAGGTGTCACGTACGGTACATCCCATATGAGTCATTGTACTAGATTATGGGTCTGATAAGGGAACAGTACAGTGGCACAGTGACCTCTGTTGATGTTGATGTGAATCCTTTCATGATATGGTGTCCAATATCGACAATCTTCATAGCCACATTGGCATTGTGGGTGTCACATGACAGATTAATGTCGACCTGTGTCCCTAGGTCCCTGATTACTCCTTGCATACATAATGGTTTGACACCTATGTGTTAATTTGTGTGTACCTTGTCTGGTATTTGGTGGGACATTCATACTGTCCAGTGTTTTCGGATGTCTGGGTGGAGTTCTTGTGTGTGAGAGTGTGGTCTGTCGCATGCTACAGACTGTACAGCAGTTTTGACTACAGTTATGTGCACATGGGTGGTCTCCGCTGCTTTGTGCATTGTCAGTTACCTGGCAATATGGGTGTCTGTGCTGCATATGGATACTCCCCCTCCTTTGATGTTTTGGTGCAGGTGTTGGGGCCATAGAACATGATATGTGGTATAACCTAGTAGTGCTGGTTTGCTATCACTAGGCTTGCAGCAGGCTTCTGTCACTGCACAGACATCAATGTTCTCCATAATGGGAAGTGCCTCAGGGGCATGCATATTGTAGTTTACACATCTGGCATTGGTCAGCATTACCCTTATGTTTCCTACCACTTATGTTTTCTAGGGTGGTGGGTAGTCTTTTTGGCCTTGCCTACATACGGCTCTATGGAGGTGGCAAAGGCCTTATCCAGTATCTAGACTCACACGGGTAACAGCTGCAAGCCATCCCTGGAACAGCAGCATGGCTTGTCATGCTTGACATCTCAAGCAGACAGACATTAGACCCTCTTGGACTGACAGCTGTAAATGTGCCAGCTGTTAAACATGAGCATTCTGTGTTTGTACTGTGGCATCATTCTTGGTGAGGGTTGGATGCTGCACACAGCCAGTGTCATACCGCCCTGGGGTACATACTCAGAGGGACCATCCATGTCTCTTTTGATGTTGACCAGGGAGGTACATCTCAGGTAATTCACACCAGCATGGACATTGAGTGCATCATATTTCTGCTTGCGTTGGGGTGACCTGCGTACTTGTGTTATGTGGCATTTTGTGGCAGCCTACAGGCAGCTTACTCTACCCTTTCCCTTGTTCAGTCTGGTGAGTGGGACAGCAGTGTGTCTGTCTATACAGACACCTATTACGACTGTATCAGGCATGTTGTTTCTCCTTCTGGCCTGTGACTGTTTGGCACACCAGCTTTGCGTACTATTCGTTGCATGTGCTATGTTTGAAGGTTGTGGTTGCTTGTGATCTGCTTTGGAGGCTTCTGTTGGTGTGGTGTGTTTGTAATTAAGGCCTCCGGGAATATTTGTCTGTGTTTATGTGTTTGGTTTACAGTTGTGGTAGGTCTATGTGGGACTGAGTTTGTGGTGTATGTGGTTACCTTCTCCTCCTGACTAGTTTTGACAGTACTGAGTTGGTGGAGCTCAACCTCTGGTTTGGATACATGGATGCATCTATCACATATATTTTTATTTATTGGGGGGTGTTGTGGTTGTCTGTGTACTTGGGACTGGTGTCACATTGCCTCTGGATTCACAGATTCTACTTGTTGTGGCTGGACTTAGTGGATTGTATGTGTGGACATATGTTATTGCCATACTACTGGTCAGTGATTACTTCCCTTTTATGTTTGCTCTATCATGTGGTAGCTTCCTCATTCTCTTGCATGGTTTGGTAATGGCTGGAGTCCAGCATGCCAGATGCCTGCGTGTATGGCATTGTGTGTTGTTATTTGTGATTGCATACTCCAAGCATTCCTGGCTGTGTTCATGGAATGCCTGTATAACATGTTCTGTGGTGTGTCCCATATTCTGCACTTGCACAGGGCCTTTTGTGGATTCAACATCGGTTTTGAGGGCTGCAACCTATGCTTTACACATGTTTTTCACTGTGGTATTCTGGCCAGGGACTGGGGACAGGAAGTGTATATCCAGTGTGATTACTCTATGGTCTGGTCTTACCAGTGAGGGGTACACTTCTCATCTTGCCATCCAGTACACATGTTGCTGATTATCACATCCAGTATGCTTACCCCTCTTGTGGGAGTGGTACATTGTTCGTGGGCATTTTGGTTTATGGAATCTGGGTAATTTTCTCCTACTGTGTTAGTGCTAGTATAATGCTCCTGGTGTATTTTTGGGTATTTTCAGTCAAGCAATATAATGTGGTTTGGGGGGCTTGATATATTCATGTATTCCGACATAGGCCAGGTGCAGTTCCTGGTATTAGGACAGTAGTCTGCAGCAGGCTATATACTGGGAGGTGGTTTTAGCCATTGGTATTTGACCATGGCTAATCCATGCTGCTTCTTGTTGTGGTACCAACATGGGGGTGTGGTTATCCTTGCCATTTCTTGCTAGTCACCCTCCTTTTATAGCTTGTTCCATGTTTTGCGGCTGTACAGCACAGTATGAGGTGTGACCTGGTAGTGTTAGGGTGCTGATGTGAGCCTTGACCCAGTTCTCTATTACAGGACTGGTATCTACATTCTCCATACTGTGTGTGTTTACACTGCACACATCTTGCTGTTTATACATCTGTCATTGGGTAGCATTACATCTAGGTTCCTATCCCTTGTAGAACCTATGAAGGTGGGTTTGTGTTTTGAGACTTACCTATTCAGGGCATGCTGTGGGTACTGACAGCCTTTGCCAGTATCCATGGGGCATGGCATGATAGGTGCACACCACCCCTAGCAGGTGGTGCATCATGTCAAGCTCTGCATGTCTTCCCAGCCTGAAACACATTGGCTCCCCTTTGACTAACTGCATTACTTCAGCCAGTTATTGCACTTGATCATCCCATCGTCATTTTGTGGCTTCATGCTTGGTGAGGGTGGATGTTAGTCAGGGAGCTCAGGTGTGCATATAGTACATGGTGTTACATTACTTAACACATAGCATTCATGCCTCAGGTGGTGCTGCAGGGCTGCCTCTGTCGGATGCACATATTACACTTCCCTGTACATGTTTGTGAGCAGGTCATGTCATTTTAGGCATCCATGTTATTATTTGAGTGAGTCAGAGGGGGTATCATTCCCAGGGTTCCTACTGAGCCAGTGTATGTGCTATGCGTTGCCTCTTTGCCAAGGCCAGGGCATACTGGGCACGCCTCCTTCTGCCTACTGGGGCAGGCTCAGGTTGTTCCTCCTCCGAGTCACGCTCTGCCTGTGATGGCCTTGGCAATGGTGGGGGGCTGTTTGGCCCGGCCCTATGCTGGTCCTGCTGCAGCTGATTTTACAAGATCATATTATGTAGCATAGCACATACCATGACAATTTGGGTACATGTAGTTGGTGTGTACTGCAAGGCTCCACCAGATGTGTCCAGACACCGGAACCGTGATTTGAGCAGCCCAAACACACACTCTATTACATTGCGTGTTTGTGCGTGTGCCTCATTATGGCATTCCTGTTCAGGTGTGTGTGCATTTCTGATGGGTGTCATCAGCCACGGCTCCAGTGCATAACCTGCATCCCCCACTAGGTGTCCATGTGGGATGTCCCCATTGGCAAATGTCTGGTACAGCTGCGTCAAATGCCAGATGTGGGAATCGTGGTAACTCCCAGGGCAGCCAGCACACACTTTCATTATTATGCCCTGGGCATCACACACGACCTGGCAGTTGATGGAGGGGAAGCCCTTGCGGTTAATGTAGGCCCTACCCCGCTCACCGGCTGGTGCTTTGATGCGTATGTGCGTGCAGTCTATTGCACCCACTACCTCAGGGTATTCCGCTATTTGCTGGAAGAGATGCATATTGCTGGCCAATACCTCACGGGCATTGGGGAAATATACATGATCACCGACATGTGCTGACATGGCATCCAGGAACTGGTGCAGTACCCTGGAGGCTGATGCCTGTGATATCCCCATCATATCGCCAGTTGGTCTCTGGAAGGTACCTGTTGCTAGTATTCCTAGGCCAACACATACCTTGGTTTCCACTGGGATGGGTTCCCCTCTGTTGGTTCTGTGTGTGAGGCGTGGCCTGCACAGCTCAACAATTTGCTGCAGGAGCTCTCTGTCCACTCTATAGCGCTCTACTATCTCCACCTCATGTAACCCGTGGTAGGTGACCCTGGGCCTGTACACTCTTCTCTGTCTCCTCACTGTGGGTTGTCTGGCACCATCTGCATTGTCACCACCCTCAGCAAGTCGCCTATGTCTCATTATGACAGCTATGGCAGCCCCTAACATTTCTCCTCTGAGTTCAGCTTTTTCAGTTTTCACTTCTATTAGCTTACTCCTGTCTTGCAGTGTCTCTTAAGGGAAACATCCTGCACTACTGTTTGCAGAGTTTTAAGTGCTGGGCTGGGCTACTATTCTGCCTGTGTAATTGCCTGCTTCTAATTGTTTTCACCTGCTAGCTTCAGCAGTTATCCCTGCTAGCTTCCTATTAATTCTGTTGTTTCCATTTTCCTCTCTGTTTCCTCAGGGCGGAGCAACGTGCATACTATCAGAAACACGCTCACAGTAGCTTACACGCGCGCACATGTGCTTACACGGTTCAGAATCTACTTATTCAGGTTAAAACGTGTGTGCACCCGCGCAAACACTGTTACACGTCTGCCAACAGCCTCCAACATACTCAGCCTGCCCTACACACACGCACACCTGCGCAAACAGTGTTAAACATCTCCCAACACGCTCCCACATGCTCAGTCTGCCTTACACGTGCGCACACTGCCCTACTCGTGCTTTATGGCGTGCACACATGCGCATGCATGCCCAGCAAGAAACTTTGGTGTAAGTAACCGTGTACACCTTCCATTTCTTGACTTTCCATGACTTATCTAGTGGCACACCTCTTTCCATGATCTGTGTCTGTCATCTGTCATGTTACACTGGCCTCCAATGAACTGCATTTCTTTCTACCATTCCCCCCTGTGATGTCACGTATCTCCTACTCTATTCCTCCCCCTTATGTATCTTTTACACTACTCAGACTGTGCTCATTTGCTATGTGACTGTGAGATTCAGTATCCTAACCCTCATTTACATGAGATTGCCTACTAATGCTTAGTTACATGTCTTAGACTCAGCTTCCCCCCTTAGCAACCACTACACGGTGGCCATGTTGTTTTTGGTCTGCTGGTCCCTGCATTGTCATTCCATGTATTGCATGAAACCCACATTAGTGGGTTTATAACCTTCATTTTCATGTTTTATACAGCGCAGCCCGTTTGCGCGGGGCTGCGCTGGGTTTAAACATATTTTTATTATTTTGGCATCAGGTTATATTGCTGATGGCCACATATTTGGCCATTGGCATGCTACCTGAGTCATATGCACCCTTTTTTTGGAGCTGACATGGCTCCGTTGTGGAATTTGCAGAAACGTACTCAGTTGTCAACTGAGTACATTTCTGCAGCTAAAACGTCTCTTACACGGACTGGTTTCTGCTTTGTGGATCGCTAATATACCTCATTTGCATACCTTTCAGCTGCAAGTGAGGTATTTAGCATGTCCATGCCCAGTCCGTGTAAGAGACGTTTTAGCTGGTCTCTTACACGGAGTTTAGGGCTGTTCCTGGATCGCGAGGCTTGCATGGAGTGTTGCACGTCTCTTACACTCCGTGCAAGCCTTCGTGAATCCTGCCCATTATGTCTACATTAGGTAGATATGGTTTTGAGAAAGATGTAGTAAGTAGATTTGGTTCCCTTACCTTTCACTGGCAAGTGCCATACTATCTTTAATTTCAGTTATAACTGCAGCATGAATGGAGCAGGGTATTATTTCCTAAATGAAATCACTGACTGCAGATTTCTTGTTTGCTCAATAGAAAATATGATAACTATTTATGAGAATAGCAAGAGCGTATCTAAACAATCCTGTCTTGGTTTGTGATTTACTGTGGAGTTGTCTGGTAAGAGAAGTTTTATTTGAATTTATATTTTATTTCTTACCACTGTTTTTCATTGTTTATAGGAAGGAAGGGATACTTTGTAGACAAGAAGATTTACTTTGACTCATATTCCATTGTTTTACCTTTAATTTTATTGTTAGGAAGGGAAATGTTTTAGACAGGGAAACTCTAAGCAACCTAAGGGACCTTGTCAGCTATAGTCACACAGACTGCAGAGAGGATCGTCCAGTGCTTATCTAAATAATCCTGTCATTGTTTGTGATTTATTAACCTTTACTGTTAAGAAGAGGTGTGACTGCGAGCAATAGTGAAAGGAAAGAAACTTCAACTTTTGTATGACTTTCAGAACTTGTGCAGTCAGAGCAACAAGTTTACTGTACTTACTATTTAGTTGTATATTGTTTGTGTTTTTTCTCACAGAAGTTGATTTAAGTTCTCTTTGAATTCTGTGTTAACTGTTTTTGCTTATTCTTTTCTTTCATAATTTTTTCTTCATTTGCAGCTGAATATGAATTCCTTAAATGAGTATGCCACTAATAATTTACTAAAGCACAAATATCTTGTACAGTATAATAAATGCTATGCATATTTAAAGGTAACACCTGCTAACACTGGTGATCTGGGCTCCTTGTGTCAAAAGTTGGATGATTTGCTTACCATTATTAATAATAAACCTAAATTTACTGATGTAAATTGCACTTGTGCAATTGGCACAGCGTAGAGAACTGTTGTTATTAATGACTGGACTGGTGAGATAAACAATGTTAGACAAAGAACAAATAGTACACATTTAGGAAAGGCTGTGTCTGTTGTCTGTAAAGATCATTCATCCCCTATAAAACAAGACAATGCCCTTGCCAATGTTGACATCCTGTACATAAGTATTCAGCAATCTGAGTATTCAGAGTGTTTAGAAAGAAATAAAAAGAAGAGAGAAAGGAGGAAGTTCACAACAAATAACAAGGAAAAACAAAGAAACTGAAAAATGTCTGTAAAGTAAAGAGAATACATACTAAAAAGGACACTGTTTTTATGTAATACACAGATTACAGGGAACATAACATTTTTCTATCAAAAAACATTCAGTCTATATAAAAAGGCAGCATGCTGCTAAATGAGAAGGTATAAAAAAGAGGCAAGGGGCAGGTGAAAAAGAAGAAATCAAAATTGAATGTGGAAGGACTGAGTAGCATTACTGTTAAGAAAAAAAAAGAGAAAGATAGACATTGATTACATGCCTCAAGCTGTGGATGTGCACAGCCACCTGGATGAGAACTGTATGCTTGCAAATGTAATAAACAGTGGGATCAATAAGACTAATGGTGATGAAGATTATTCCTTTGTAACAATTGAGAGGGCAGATATATTACTGAATTAGAAGTTGAAGATTCTTCAGATTTGGTAAAAAAAAGATATCCTTGTAATTGGGGATTCAATTATTAGAGGAAATGATACTTAAATTTGCAGAGAAGATGAGAAACATAGAATAGTGCGCCTTGATGGAAGGAAGTACAGACCTGTTTTTATTCATGTTGGTACAAATGATCTCATCTGCAAGAACTCTCTGATTGCTAGTAAGGAACTTAACACTGTAAGAAACTTCTCTGTATGGAAGGTTTTCAGTCCATATATCTCTAGTTAATCACTGTATATTAATCAGGTCAGACAATAGTAGTAGAAGTAGCGAACTTAAACTCTTCTTAAGTCAAAAAAATAATGAAAAATATATAATTGTACAGCATTGCTAAGTATTTGAAAGTAATCCAAGCAAGTCAGGCAGTCTGTTTCCAGTTGAAAATCCTTCATGAAATACACAGACAAGCGATGCAAGTAAAACAAAAATAGAGTAATAGTTTCCTCACAAGCTTCCTAAATATATTTATATATATATATATATATATATATATATATATATATATATATATATATATATATATATATATATGTATACTTTTTATCAAGCAAGGGAGTGGTTTATTGTGCTATAAAACAAAGTGTTATTGGTACACATGTTAAATTCACATCCATTCCCCCATCAGTGTGACATTTAAGCTGGTCCTGCTCTACCTAGTAGCTGTCATAATAATATAACCCTTATGTACTTTAAATAAAATTTATAATGATGTGGCAATTCTTGTTTAACCAGATTATTAAGTAGATTATTAAGTCTGTAATTTTATCCAAGACAATATGCTACATGGCTGGAAATATATCAACCTTAGTCCATTTGGCAATTATATATATATATATATATATATATATATATATATATATATATATATATATATATATATATATATATATATATAAATATGGGTCTAGGACTGATGCGCGAATGGCCATTTCACCAAATCCTAAATGGCCAGGCATACTTCCGCGAAAGTGATTTTCACTGAAGAAGCACTTTTGCGGAAATATGCCTGCAGGTAGAGGGAGTTGTGGGGGAGTGACTGTTGCGGAGATCATACTACAGTGTGGTTAAGGGATTTTTTTCCTTTTCTCCACTGTAGTGCGATCTCGGAGTGAGAATATTAAAATTGGGGGGTATGGGGGGCACAGCCCCACACATGGGGGGGTTCAGGGGGGCTTGCCCCCCCTGCATAAATGCTTTTTTATTGTTTTTTTTTCTTTTTTGTTTTTAACGCACTTTAGTGAAAGTGCTTTTTCGGTAAAAGCACTTTCGTTAATGTGTGTTCAGTGAAGTTGGATTTGGACTGTTGACATTTTGTTCAACAGTCCTAGATCCATAAATATATACATATACACTTTGCATGTAAAAAATCAATTGTAAAAATCATATTCTATTTTCATAACCTATTGTTAACAAAGATCGCTTTCGTCCTTCTAGACTTATTCAGGTCTGTGTTCAAGAACCCTAAAAACTATCTATAAAAATATATATAATTGTATAATTAGTTAGTATTGTTATTACACATCATTTTGAATAAAGTGGAAAAAAGAGAACCAGAAAAAGAAAAAACAATAAGAAAAAATGTATGATGATGGAAACAAAATATACACTTAAATTACAACTGATTTAAAATGGTATTTAAAACTAACTGGTAGAATAAAATAAAATAAAATAAAATTAGTCATGTAAACGATGTGTCAATTTTCTAAGTTCCAGCACACTTTTAATTGAACAGTAGTAGTTTAATCCAGGCTTCATAAAAGAGTTCCTCTTTACTTACAGGCCTCTTAGATAATATAGCTTGTACTGGTGTTAGGACATATTTTTCACAAATCACATACAGAAAGTAGAGTCAGATCACCACAAATGAAATGATTTTTTGGGTAAATACCTACATGAAAAAATGTCCCATTTTAAAAAAGAGAAATGTGTAGAGGATCAGAACCTAATTATGGGCATGCATGTTCAGACAGGATGGGGTGCATTTGTCAAGATCAGGGAAGATAATTTTTGAGCAGATATTTTGCAATATTTGACAAACACAGGACAGGATTTTTGCCAGGGCAAAAATTTAACAGTTCACAGATAGCAACATTTGATGCATCTCTGATGGTTGTTAATGGTAGGAGCCTTAATAATAAAGTTTTATTATTGGAAAATGTGCTGTTTTCCCACAAGATTGATGTTATTGTTTGTGAAATATAGTTAAAGAATAATGACTGGAAACCAGTTCTGTCAGGGTATAAATGTTTTTGCTATAACAGACATTAAAGACAACCTCGGAATATATAACAATTGTTGGAGTATACAAACCAACAAAGTCAAGTGATGATGACTTCGAGGAATTCACACATTTCTTGCATGAAACACAGGAGGAAAGAATAACAGTGGTTAAGGACTTACATTTAGCAGAAACAGACTGGAATAATATTGATTCAACAATATTAGTAAGGAAATTATTCACAATGTATGTTCATCAACAACAATTGCTTCAGACTGTAAAAAAACAAAAAAGAACTATGAGGGAAAGGAGCACAGTAGACATCGTTTGTGTTCCTAAAGAAATTACTGTTACTTCATGTCAAGTTTTACCACAGTTGGGTTATAAAGGTTAATTTAGATACTTTTGCCAAGTGAAATCTAAACCATTGTACAGAAGATTAATTACGGATTATATAGAAGCAAAACAGTTACTATGTAAAACTAATTAAAGTGATGTTTTCAGTGGAAAACCTGCAGAAGGAATGTGGGAATTTTTGAAAGAGAATTTGTTTAAGTGCAAAAAATCAAAAAGTGTTTAACATCAGGCTCTAGGCATACAATGTCAAGAGGCTATATTTCCATAGGAACAAGATACCTGCTTAAGGCCGAAAACAAAAAATACAAGAAATGGAAAAGAGGTGAAACTACAACTTTGAAAACTGAAATAAACAAGCTGGACAAAAAAAAATTAAGCACAGTATGAGGCAAGATCAAGAAAAATTTGTAGAAAATTTATATAAAGTTATTGAGCATAACAAGGCATCCAAGAGGCTAGAAGGGCATTGATGCCTGTTCTTGAAAAGTTTGTATGTATAATTTTGTTTCATGTGAAAATGAGTGTAGTCTCTGTGCCTGATATGTGTCAATATTTGGCGGATACTTTGTGTGATTGTTTTTTTGTGGGTGCACTGGTATATGTGTGTGTGTTTGTGTGTGTGTGTGTGTGTGTGTGTTTTTGTGTGTGTGTGTATCTTAATAATTTCTACAAGACTACGAGGCTGCTGTTGTTGGAGATTTTCCCTTTTTCACAATATATAGCAAGTTCAGAGTTGATTATATAAACTAACATTGTTCAGATGTTGCAGGCTTCTTCATGGGAGGTGAGATAGCCCTTGTACATCACAGGAAATGTATTTGGTTTTGTTTTGCACAAGCAGTCTGCTTTTAATGTCACATCTTTTAATATTGTGTTTGCATAAGAAAATAGTAAGGCCTATTGGAATTCAACATATTGTCATTAAGAATGTGTGTTTTTATTTCTACAGTGTGGATCATACCAGAACAGGAAAATAAGGCACTAAATGGATTTATTTCAAAATAAAAACACCTAGGGGGTAAAGTATTCCCTTAAATGTCAATGCTACATCAGTACTGAAACACAGACATGTACATACCAGGCATGCTGATAGAACCCCCAGCTCTCTGACCTACCAGCATGAAACATGAGCATGAATCCTGCAAAGGCATTATCACTGCTGAGGCATTTCGTATATAGTTTACAATAAAACAGCACTGCAGTACAAAGCAGAATAATAAGTCAGTACAGCAGCATAACTTACAGAAAGGACAAGCAGTCCAGTGATATGGTAGGTCCTGTGTCTTCACAAGTAATATAGCTGAAGCTATCCTAGAAAAGGAATGCTGTCAGTATGTGGACGACATTATGACAGACATATATGGTAACATTCTAAATGATCATCAAACATCCTCGCTTGTGTAAAATAGTAAGAATTATGCCATTTCTTATGACCAGACCAAAATTAGTCATTCAGTAACTGTTGTGCAAATTTGATATTGTTTTAATGTTTAGTAAATGTTATTAGGAAATGGTAGCACTGCAGTACCTCCCTGAACTGATTTGGTAAGTATGGTATGAGATAAACTACTGCAGAGTAACAACCATTATGTCCTTAATGTTTTCTGTAAATCATATGTGAATATGTTGTATAACACTTGCTATAAAAGGCATTACAGTTAAAAGAACAGAAATAATGCCTTGTGAGAATTTCAGCTAAATATTTAATATATTATATTTAATGGAGCAGTAACAATAAATTCTAACTATTCTGTGGTAACATAACATACAATGCTATGAAACAGTGATTAATGTTTCTAGTAACGGATGACTTGTATTCCACCAGAAAAGTTCTTTTATAAGCAATATGTTACATTTTTTCTCAGACATTAAAACATTACATTTAAGAAAAAAGATTGGATGAAAAACATTTATTTTCTATTGCATAGCCTTTGAGAATGTTTCATATTACAAATATTGAGATCTGTGCAGCAGTATCTTCTTTTTTGTTAAATTTTGGAAACTACTTGTACTTTTTATGAGATTTCTGACCCGTTTTATTCTAGAGCAGCATGATGAAATTGGGGATATACAATTAAGGGGATGAAGACTTCCAAGATCAAATAAAGTCTGCTTATTTGTCATAGACTAGTGTCTTCTACACTAAACCATGTAAACAAACGTGTATTTTACTTTAAGAGATGACAGATTACAAATATAGTCTCAGACACTGGTGTACTTTAATGGTTTGATATTTAGCTGCATCAACTAATCTTTAGAGAACAAATATCATGTCAGGATGGTAAATCATATTCTATCTCTTGCAGATTTATGATACCATCCAGCTGTAGTCCTCCATAAGAAAAATATTCTATTTTAAAACCAAAAGCATTATCCTGGCCCAGTAAGTGTGTCGATACAGATGCAAATACATAGGATAATTATTAAGACAACTACAACTACAAAACTTTCTACAGGATTTATACTCTTTTTGACATGCATACTTTAGAAACAGAATTATGGGGGTGAATTTGTTAAATGTATAAGTGATTATTCTTTCATATTCACTGATGCTCCTCTGGAGTAAAAGTATTCAGTTTGGAGGGTGAGAGGCAAACCCCTTCACATGGCTTTGTCCTCTCTACTCACAGAAATCATTCATTAAAAATGTATTATTACTAAGAGATTCATTTTTAAGAATTCTGTTTTACACTTACATAAATTGAAACACAACCATAATAAGTCAAAATAGAAAATATGCTTAAAATTAGGAATGTGCACATTATGACTTTAGAGAACAAAATCAGATTAATATTTTAAAACATACTAATATTTAAGTTTTCTGGAATCATGAACAAAGGTCATAATTTGATGAAGAAAACTGATTTGAATGAAAAAGAAAGTGAATTTATTGCATTTTGCCCGGATTTATTTAAATATTAAGCTACATATTTTGTATGTATTTGGATGTCTGGTGCATACTTTAGATATGTATAAAGTAAATATGGGAGATACATCATTCCATAACTCCTTTTTCCTATTTTTGAACATTTGGTTGGGCATCACTTCAACATTGTCAGTCACCTAGAATCAATGTTCACACCACTATCCATTGGTATTTTGGTTATATTTAATTTCCTTATTATTAGGTGGTCTGTAAATGAAGTGACTATTCAACACCTGTTTAATGAAATGGACTGATGTTTGCTGAAGAAGAATCGAAGTTTGTACAGAGTATCTTTTAATTCACTGAAGAGCATTTTTTCAGTGAATCTGCACTGACTTTATTTATTTATTTTACACTGTTTTTGTTGACAGCCTTTTGAGATGATGATCACTATTTTTTTGGAAAAAATGGGAACATTGTCCATTAAGTAACTGACAAGGATTCATACAACCTTTTTAATAGCACAGATCTGTATCATTATTCACATACAGTTATATGATGTTACTGGACATGCAAAACTTATATTACTGCAGGAGGGTATGTGCAAATTCACAACTTCTATTTAACACCTTAACACCAACATGTCTAAAATATATATTTAAATATGAAACTTGCATGCGCAACAATGCCATCTATTCATTTTATGTCATGAAAATACATCAGACAGTATGCACACAGTGCAGATTTGAAGTTTACATTTGTATAATGACCTGCAGCTGCTTTTAGTTACAGCTTACCCTTTTCAGACCTCGCCATGCCTTTACTGACAAGCAGTGAGCGTAGTTTCCATTTTCACATATCGTTGTGCTTTACTTATTTTTTATTAATATTTTTTTTAAAAAGGAGCTTAAATCCCACCTACTAAACTTGAAATTATGCCATTGCCTTGACCACACGTAGTCTTTGTCTGACCTACTATATAACCTGTTGCATCTCCTAACTTTCTTGTCAGTTACAGAAGTGTAGCTAGAACTGTGTGAAGGTGTTGGGGGCAAGATAAACAGTACCTCTATTCACTTCTGTACCCATATTGCTTTACTGCATTTACCTCAGCACTTCATCACATGTGGTATAATTTGCAACAACAGTCTTTTAAACCACAAATGCCTTATTTGGCTCATCAACTCAGTCAAGAGTTGAAAGGCAACACAGCAGACAGGACCTGGCACTCCTTAATAGGGAAGTAAGAGCAGACCTCTTTGTTTTTTTCTTTTCAACTTTATTGTTGAAGGGTGCCAATTTGGGCAGCAGCAGTAGGTGCTAGATGAGCCATCTATGTCTCTGTTCAGTTTAAGTGTGATACGAGTCGGGGAGGCACAGTACATTCAAGGCCTAGTAACACAAGCAATGGCCCATACAATTTTGTTATAACCCTACAGGCACCAGATTTCAAGTATTTTACATAATTACAGCAAAAAGGAATGGAGAATCTTGAGATGATACAAGTATTATATACATTTACACTAATTATTTGTCTTTATGAAATTATCAGTTTGTTTTACAGCTCTCAAGAGGGATGTCATCTGATCTAAATGCATGTCCATCAGAAGTCATGTGGCCCAAGGACTTACTGTACTCAGCCTGTGAAAGAGTGATTTATTGTTTGTCTTAGTACATTCAACAGCATGATGTTCTTTGTTATGCTTCTTATGCATATGGATTCTCAAGAAACAAACAAAAAATAAAAGGTTGCATCTGATTCCCACAAAGTGTGACATATTTCTTGGCCAGATTTCAAATATTTCCTCAAAGCATATTCCACCAAAACACACTTAAAGGAACACAATTTTCAGAAATACTATTGCCTGAAAAAATGATAACAATTTAAAAGGAAAATGATTGTTTTGGTACAAAGCAGCCCTTTCATCACTCTTTGGCTTGCTGAGTTCAGGATCAGAGAATCAGTAGTTAGTCAATTACAGTTCAGAGAGAAGTGACCACTTACCTTCCTGCGCCTACTTTGTTTCCATCGCATTTCCGTTTATATGAAGTCACGTGAGATGCAGATGTTAATATACTTCAAAACAAATTACAAAGGGCTTTTAAAGAAATAAGATAAACAAATTGGTTTATTAGTATTTTAAATACTCCCAAGTTCACAACCACACAAACAGTAGTGCCTGATAGGGTGTGTATTAATGTGTAATTA
Organism: Protopterus annectens; assembly: GCF_019279795.1. Classification (NCBI taxonomy): domain Eukaryota; kingdom Metazoa; phylum Chordata; order Ceratodontiformes; family Protopteridae; genus Protopterus; species Protopterus annectens. Next base: position 357,076,611 of record NC_056734.1, on the reverse strand, counting down.
ATGCCTGCTTAGTGGTGTTATGTGGGGTCGGGCCTCAACATCCCTGGAAGGCATTAATTACACATTAACACACACCCTGGAGGGCATTCTTGCTCTTAAAGAATGTGTTGTATGTAAAACTGTTGTGTTTTACTTATTTTTTTATTAGCATTTTTTTTTTAAAAAGGAGCTTAAATCCCACCTGCTAAACTTGAAATTATGCTGTTGCCTTGACCACACATAGTCTTAGTCTGACCTACTGTATAACCTGTTGCATCTCCTAACTTTCTTTCTCTGTTAGTAACTTCTACTTAAGCTAACCTCCTAAAACCTCAACTCTACTACTATAGCCCTACTATAGCCCCCTCCTTTCTCTCCCCTCCCATTCTCCACACTATTTATCTTTTTATCTCCCTACTTCCTATCAATGTCTATACATTGTCCTTCTTTTGAACAACGATTAGCTTTTTGTTTTTACTCTCATATGTAGTAAATGTTAGACTACTGCTATCCGAGCAACCCTTAATGTTCATAATTTTTTTTCTTTTGTTTTTCTCTTTATTATTAATTTCGTATTTGCATTGTTATTTTTAATAGTTTTTGTCCTATATGGTTATATTTGATTATAAAAACTGCCGGCACGTAACAAACTGTAAAACTCAAGACACAGGAACGGCAAGCTAAGCTGAGTCTGAACCACTAATTTAATAGATAAAAATGGAATGAAGCACTTTTCGTTTGCTTGCAAAGCAAACTTCATCAGATTACAACTAAACAATGCAAAATGCACTGAAATAGTAACAGGTGGTAGATTATACCAATCAGAATGAACAACATCAAATGTATATATTTAAAGATACACTCCCTCAGTAAAAAACAACTACTCGCTACTAAAGTTAAAAAGTGGTACAGTAGATAACAAACCAAAAAATTATTGTAAATATTTTTAAATATGTCATGTAGCTCTAAAATCTTATATTACTAAGTGCTGTTTGACCTAAATATTTTATGAGACTCAACACCTAAATATAACTATATAAATGTTGTTGTAAATAAGCGTAAACATAAAAATAATAACAAATACAAAAAATGTACTGCAAGTGACCACTACTAAGCTAGATAAAATCTGTAAAATAATAATTAATGCAAACAAACTCATCTCTGCAAACCTTTCAGTTTCAAAATACAACTAATGGAACAAGCTTCATTTAGGCCTGGGTAATTATAGGTATTCAAATTGATTTGCCAGAACATTTCTAATTCCTCTAGATTACATTCACAGTGGGCAGTCAACTCATTACAAAGAGTATTCAGAAGAATTGGGAATTATTTATAATGAACCCAACATTATTTGGTAAATTGGGAGAGCACCCCAAAGTGATATTTAGAAGGGGCAAAAACTTAAAGAATTTGTTGGAACAACAACATAGGAATACCCCTAAAATTACAGGTATGGGTAAATGTGAATCCTGTAATTTTTGTAAACATGTTGATGTCACTAACAGTTTTTCTATTAATAATATTCAGTATAAATTAAAACAGAAGTTCAATTGTAACTCTAGGAATGTGGTGTATTTAGCTAGGTGCCAATGTTGCCCCGCATTTTATATTGGCAAAACGGAGCATAGACTTCGTGATCAAGTCTACGAACATCAGTATGCAATTTCCAAAGGTAAAACTGATAATGCCCTAGCAAAACACATTCTGATTTACAAGGAACATAAATTCAAATATATGATTATAGACCAGGTAGCTATTGACATCAGGGGAGGACCTTTACCTTTACATCTAGAGGAATTAGAACTGTTTTGGGAAATCAGTTTGAATGCCTATAATTACCCAGGCCTAATGAAGCTTGTTCCATTAGTTGTATTTTGAAACTGAAAAGTTTGCAGAGATGAGTTTATTTGCATTAATTATTATTTTACAGATTTTGTCCAGTTTAGTAGTGATCACTTGTAGTACTTTTTGTATTTGTTATTTTTTTATGTTTATGCTTATTTACAACATTCATATATCCATATTTAGGTGTTGAGTCTCATAAAATATTTAAGACAAACAGCACTTAGTAATATAAGATTTTAGAGCTACATGACATATTTAAAAATATTTATAATAATTTTTTGGTTTGTTGTCTACTGTACCAGTTTTTAACTTTAGTAGCTAGTAGTTGTTTATTAATGAGGGGGTGTATCTTTAAATATATACATCTGATGTTGTTCGTTCTGATTGGTATAACCTACCACATGTTACTATTTCAGTGCATTTTACATTGCTTAGTTGTAATCTGATGGTTTGTTTTGCAAGCAAATGAAAAGCACTTTGTTCCATTTTTATCTATTAAATTAGTGGTTCAGAGTCAGCTTAGCTTGCTGTTCCTGTGTTTTGAGTTTTATATTTGCTTATGTTTGCTGGGGATCTATCCCCTTGGGTCTTCACTGAAAATGGGTTGCTTACTATCAATGCAATGCAAATAGCTAATA